>NC_063448.1:54498445-54798445 GCF_020379485.1 Brassica napus | reverse complement strand
TATAAAATTATTTCTTTTTTTTCTTATTTATTTATAAATCTCCCAGATTTAGCACTTGGCAGACAACTTGATAAGCCGTAACGATTATATCTGTCGGCGCAATACTTCTGTTTGGTTGTGCGATTATTGTGCATTTTCAACAGTACTGGTGTCGCCTGTCTAAATATGCATTTAATAGCAGAATACAGCACGACCGTAACTATACATGTATGAAACACATGACTGGTAAGCAATCATAATCATTTATAAGAAAGAAACCAAAAAAAAACTTAATATAATAATTGATATTTGATGGGGGGGACCTGCATGCACCTTGAAGAAAGGTGACAAAGTTCATGGATCTGTGTTCAACAGAGATCTCATGATTTTACACCTTTACTTTATTTTCCTTTATGCGTTGTCTCACTTTTGTATCTTTCTTTACATTTTTCTTTTGTATTTAGCGGTTCCACAAATTTCTTTTCTCAACTTAGGACAACAATGCACTGATATTTTCAGTACTGGTTCACGTGTAGGAGTTTTATAGGTCTCGTATCAAATATCAACCAGTGATAGTGAAGGTTTATTTGCACGTGTATAGTCGGTGCTATATATTCTCCGATTTTAAGATCCAATTTAATTAAATATGATCAGCAGATCTAAACAAACTCTCCAGGTTGAAGAAATTTTTATATAGAAAGCCGACAAAAGTACTAATTAAATTTAGAAGTAATATGTTTTGTTATAAACATTGTCCTAAATCAAAAAAAAACTTTGTTTATGACAACATAGAAGCTTTGGGGAGAGGTTCCCTTGTCCATGTATGTAATGTATTGTGCACTTATCTATTTCTATCTTATGGATTTAACAAGTAATGTGATTATGGCAAGGACATAAGCATAAACCTGCTTCTCTATATTATTACCTCTCCAAGTAACTCTGTTTATGGTCTGTACAATCCTCTTCTTCTATGGTCTCATCTCACAAAGCACTGGTTGGTTCCCCTTCATTTTCTCTAGTTTCTGATGTGCTTGCGGGTAGACGCGATCTTTCTGGAGACAAAAAGGAAGTTATTAGATAAGCAGACATCATTAACTGTGAAGAGAAGCTGCCTTACCACCAGTGACATTGGTGATATCATCAAATTCTTTTGAGCAGCAAGTGCTTTTAAGTTGTTACCATGATCAAATCTAGACACATTTCTGCGGAACCAAAGAACTAAACCGAATAGAAAAACAAGGTTCGGTTTCAGTTTAGATACTATCAATTACCCGAGCAGGTCCCATATCTTTACTACCAAAAAAACCGAAACCGAATAACTACCCAAATTTTTATAATTTAGTTTATATACTTATAAATATTAATTATATTTAGTTTGCAAATAATCTGATAATATAAAAAATATTATTTATAACCGAAATACCCAGAAAAAAAAAATTACCAAAATACATTTTATCCAAAATATTTAAAATTATTTGAATTATCTAAAATTTTATCCGAAACTTCCACTCTCTCCCCCAAAAAAAAAAAATCTAAATATTTAATCCCAAAAACTTAAACTTTCTAACTTTTTAACTTGAATTAACCAAAAACTAGAATCGAACCAAAACTGAATCGAAATTACTTCGGATATTAATCGGTTCCTAACTTTGTTACCCGAACCAAACTGAAATAACCGAACCAAATTTTCTAAATACGGATCCCAAATCTCTAGAACGAACCAAGAACCGAATGCAAGGCTAATCAAATCACACACACGCACACCTAGAGATTCAAAAATTTCAAGCTTTGTATCTATCTTAACCAAACTGTGCTCTTGTTTCAAAATCTCAAACTTTAATTTCATTAGTGAAACACTTACATCACTCATCAACGCATCTGTAGCTGTCAGGCGCTCAAGCGGATCAAGAGCCAAAAGCCTATCAACTAACGAAAGCGCCTCAGGAGAGAAATCTTTAAAAGCCTCTCTTACTTTCCTCTTATGCTGTGGTTTAGCCATGTGATTAGAAGGAAGCCTAATCTTTCTCCAATACTCTTCAGAAGGCGATCCGCATAACTTATATATCCTATGTATCTGATCAACCTGCGTCACATTTTCACATTAACACATGAACAAACCAAACAATCCTCAAAAACCTGAAAACATCAAAATACTAACCTCGTTACGACCTGCCATAATCGGTCTACCAGATAACAACTCTGCTAAAATTTCGGGGTGGAGCTGTAATCTAGGACGGCGAGAATCGCTCGAGCTACATGACTAGCGGTGGAGCTGGTAACGTCCATTACTTCCTGGCGAAAACGGCTTTCACTAACTGAAACGTAAAGATAGATTCTCACAGTTTCTTCCTCGTCTTGCAGAATCAGCAAATTGAGAGAGAGCGGAGGTCTCTGGTGTAGCTTTGGTGGGGTTTATGAAACCTACCGTGGTTCTTAAATACACTCTAATTTTATTAACTAGATTTTTTTAGTTAATCAATTTTTGTAGCACAATGAAGCCAATGGAGAAGGAGGTAATGATGGATGTAATAGCTGGAACTATGGTTTTGAAGGTACAATTTAAAACTTTATCACAACGTTAAAGTTTCTTTATTTTAGTATTCGAGTTTATACACTGTTTCTTGACAGGGGAAACTGGTGATGCTCTCACATCAAGTCCTTACATGTTTGACAAATGAAGAATTTTCATTTAGCTTTGATGATTTCTCAGGTAAAACTGTTGCCAACAAAAACATGATATTGTTGTTAACAATCTTATATGATATCAGGGAACACCAATGATGCTAATGGGAGACGAATAAAGACACACCCGATCGATATGGTAATAACAATAGCTACGGACATGATACGGCTCTCAACAATTTCCACTGGAAAGAGGCAAGTCTTAACATCTTGCTGTTGTTATTGATTCTCCCCTGAACTCTTGTACCATGTCTTGTTGTTTCTTTTAAAAAAATCCAGCTCGACGCAAAGAAGGAGAGCCATTTCAGGTTCTTTTCAGAGTTGATCAAGTTCTGACATTCACGCCATGTACTCAAGCACGAAAATTTCCTCAGCAAAGTAGTTAATCGTTATCCTCTCGTTTACATGTAATCCTTGAATCTTTGTGCCTCTACTCTTATGTGCAATGTGTTTTTTTTTTTTGACTGAAGGGCGTGATTACGTGGCATGAAGATAATTGGGACAATCCTGAGAGCAAGTTCCTAGCTTTCACGTAATTGACAAAGATGTCTCATTCTTTGTATTGACGCTTCTAACTATTTGATTAATATGTAAAACTCTAAAATAGACGACATTTCCATTCAAAAGATACAATATATATACAAATATATATATCGAGCAATATGGTAAGTGTATGTTTGTTTAAGGTTTTTATTTCATCTTAAACTCTTATGTTTCCCTTTCTTTAATTCATCTCTATTAAATGCTTGCATCATAGTTGAACATGGGAACCAAACATAAATGTCTTGTAAAATTTAACAGACCATAGCAATAATTATTCAAGAATAAAACATAGCAAATTTAACAGACCATACATAGCCCAAAGTTTTAACGGACAACATAAAACAACACACTCAAAGGTTTTGTCTAACATAAACAATGTTAGCAAACTTGCGAACACACGAGATGGTATTTAGGATAATTCCTTTAAGATACGAAGGGATCTAAGTAGAGATATTATTATCATGCTGCATCAATCAAACGGTAACAGAGACAAATTTGGCCATCTCAAACAGCCCATCCTCAATCACAACATCACACGACTCCATCTTACCCCTAATCTCTCCTCCTTGGCGCCTTTCCAAAGCAATCTCAGCACAGCAAATGACTTGTTTGCCGTCATGTTTTTTAGGAAAGAAGAGAGCCAACTTCTTCTCGCCATAGCTCACCGCTGTGGACCAACTTGAACGAGCAGTCTCCACAGCCAAAAACTCCTCCAAACCGTTGACAACACTCCAACAGCTCTGCTTTGGATCATACGCCCTCAAAACATTCTCAGACAGATCGCGATAGTAGAGGACATCATCAACCACACATGCACCCTTCCAGGCCTTAGAACTCAACACCTCGTCCATCAATTCCCATTTCCTTTCCTCTGGTACATAAACAAAAGAGTCGTGCTTGATGCCACCTTTCATGTAAACCTTACCCTCCATCACCACAGAATCATACCAAAAGTGACCAAGATCTTCAGGCATGTCTTTCGTTACCAACTTAGGCTCCCATGATTGTGTTTCTGTGTCAAACACCTTGACTTCACTCTTCCACGTGTCCCACGACCCAACCGGAAAATAGGAACCACCAATCAGGTAAACCTTCTTGTCGATGACATTAACAACTTTCTTAATCATGGGCTGAGGAATGTCAGAGATGGGCTGAACCGTGTGAGAGGTGCAGTCAATGCTGAGCGCATCTAGATAGCTAAACCCGTACACCTTCGAACCAACCGAGACATAGCTTCCATGGGAAAACACGAGAGGAAGTGATTCGGCGATGACCAAGCGGTTACCGCAGCCGACTTTCCGGTGGAGAATGTAGAAACCGAAATCAACATGAGTATTGGGGTTGTGGAGGACAGCATAGACACGGTGTTCTTTGTAGCCTAGCTGGGATCGCCTCTCGTAGAGAGTAGGAGAGGCAATGAGTTTCCTGAAACTCTTTGAAACGCGGTTGAGAGTCGGGTAATGGCTTATGGGTACACGAGCTACGATCTCAACGATAACGTCCTCTGGAAGTGATGACAGCTCCGGAGATTTCTCCATGTTTTCAGACATCTGAAACAGTTGTGGTTGAGTGAATATCAGGAAATCAACCTGAACAAATAAAAAGGAAATATGTTATTGCTTAGCCTAAAACACGAAAGAGTGCTAGCTCATTCCAAGTTCAGACATCTCCATGTTCAGACAATTAAAAGTTCAGACATCATTCCAAGTTAAGACATCTCCATGAAAATTACAAGCTCAGTGTTCAGACATATCATATCAAACAAGAATCACAAAGAGAAGAAGAAAGAGTAAATAGCTAAGAAGCTACCATGCAGGTAATGGGTAAAGATTAGGGTTTGCAGCATACAGTACAAAAGTTTCAAATTTTTATGTAATAATTTGTCATGAAATGTATGCAGGAGGAAAACCATAACCACCCAAAAAGTTACACTCAGATTTCAACAACAAGATAAAAGAAACCAATCGAACAAAATAGAAAAGGAGGATGGAGGGTGAGAGATAGAAAAAAAAAATCAGATTTTGAGTACAAATCTGCAAGTGGTGAGAGCAACTAACTTAGGATTTACGTAAGATTCTCTCAAGATCCAAACAGAAGACGAGTTGCATGAGAGAAGAAGCAGAGAATGGAACACACTCTTTATAGAGATTGAAAAGTCGCTTTATTTGTGAATTATAATAAAATAAATTTTATTATGGGATTGGAGTCCCCAAAAAGGCAAAAATAATGGACAGGTAACTAAAATGCCTTAATGGCAAACATTTTAATCTCACTACTCCTTAATAATCTTACTATTTATACCATGTATTTCTTCTCATGGCCTATTCTTTTCTTTGTAATACAATTGACATCTTACCTATTATCTATATTAACCTTCCAATTTGATATATTCATCAACAATTCAACAAGGATTCCACTATCTAAACATTCTTCCCCCTTCGCCATAATTCTCTTCACCCACCATTCTACATTTGGCAATTTTGAATCTCTATTTAAAGGTAATTTTTTTGTCATTTTCATGAAATTTTCTTAATAAATTATATATTTGATATGGGTATGTAAACAATTAAATTTCTGTTATGAAACCGTAGTTTTTGAAAACAAATATAAAAATGATAATTAATGATGATTTGGTTTATTTTACGCGATTTTGAAACATACAAAAATCATTACTCTGGTGTTAGTAAATATGTTTGTTGTTTAACACGTTCATTGTCGCGTAAAAAGATTAAATCGAAGCTAAATTTAAAAATTTTAGGTACTATTGAAATAATTATAGTACGACTAAAGCAAAATATGTATTATTAAATTACTGGTTCAACAACAATAAGTCTAGTAGGGCAACAACATTAGCGAATCTTACGTTTAGTTTGCATCATAAGTGAGCATGAACCAAACATATATGTCTCGTCAAAACTGATTACATGTAAAATTTTAAAACTGACTACATATGGTATCGGATATAAAGTAAATTAATTTTCTCGAAGATAAAAAAAAATTCATAAAAAATATTCCATCCGTTCCTAAAAAATGTATGTTCTGGAAAAAAAAATTGTTTCAAAAATATACATTTTTTACTTTTTCAATGAATGATTTTATGAAAAATTGTAAGTTTCAAAAAAAAATTAATGGTGTTTATTGAATTTTTATTGGTTAAAAGTTATGAAAAATTGTTATTCACAAAAAACAATGCATATTTAATGAGTTTTCTTAATATATGTGAAAAGTCTAGAATATGCATCTTTTAAAAACAGAGGGAGTATAAAACTATCTTTTTGAAACAATTTTTTTTCTAAAAAGTATATCTTTGTGAAACGGAGGGAGAATGTGATTAGTTTCGAAAAATATTCTAAGCTAACATGTTACAATAAATTACATAATGACTTTATATACTATTTTTTTGCCAACCATCTGAAATTTTATTGATAAATGCATGCCATAATGGGCTTACATATGGTATCAGATACAAGTATAGCGAGGCCCAATAAAAATTTTATAACTAATGTGTGCTTTCCGACAGTTTCTGTTGTCAAATTTATTCCAAGCTTTTATCAATTTGATTTTATGAAAGTGTGATTAAATCATTATATTGATCTGAAATGTAATAATTTTCTTTAAATTAAGTACATATTGTTTTTACGAAATCACTGCACAGTAATAAGAAATATAAATCACTAAATTTGATAAAGAACAATTTCTCCTAATTAATAATTTAAAATTTAAAATATTTATTTTCAAGGCATAGAAATTAGTCAAAATCTTCACATAAAAACATAATATGAATATTTATTTCTTCAGTGTTTCAATAAAAAAGATAAGATTTATTTCTTTATCCAATCAAAGACTTGGAGTATAACTTTTCTATATACATTTAAAATAAATAAAAGCAAAAATAAAACAAAAACTTTACATAGAATATTATAGAATGTAATCTCCCTCATTTAAATGCTTTTTTTTGTCAAATATCTTGTACAACAATACACAAAATCAAAGAAATAAGAAACATATAACCCACCAAAAATAACAAAATATCTTTTTTTTTTCTTGAAGTAACTATCAAAAAGGAACTTTATGAAACTTGGAGGTGAATAATAAATCTCATCAAATCAAACAACGATTCTTTTCCCTTTAAGCTTAGCAGCCTTTCTTCTCTCCTTGTTAATATCTTTCATCCTCTTAGCTTTAGAGTCATGCGCTTCAGTGGGAGCCAAAGGACCAGACCAAGTCTGAAACGGCTCTTTGGAGTAAGTTGCTGTGAACGAGTTTGAGCTAAACGGCTCTTTCACGTAATTGACAAAGATGTCTCATTCTTTGTATTGTCGCTTCTAATTATTTATTAAGTATATGATTGTTTTTGGTAGGCTCCATGATGGTATAAGCGGCCAAGACGTCTATGCGGCTTTCAACGCCCATGACTACTTTGTCAAGGCTCTTATTCCACTGCCACCGTGGGGAAAGCAAAGCAATGGTTCCGTGTGGTAAGTGTTTCTTTCTTTCATCATCTTTGGTGCTCTGACTTTTCATGACCGACTCAATTGTCATGTTTGGCACTAGGCTGACACAAACCTCGATCGAGTCACCGGATGATTTTGTAAAGGAAGGTGTGGCTGAGACATACAATGTGGCTCCATTCTCTTCGATCCTTCTCAAGTTCATGTAAAGCAAAGCATGCACATCCTTCGTGAAAGATCCATAAGTGTTTATTTGATTAATGTATATGTAAAATTCTAAAATAGACGACATTTCCATTCAAAAGATACAATATATACAAATATATATATCGAGCAATATGGTAAGTGTATGTTTGTTTAAGGTTTTTATTTCACCTTAAACTCCTATGTTTCCCTTTCTTTAATTCATCTCTATTAAATGCTTGCATCGTAGTTGAACATGGGAACCAAACATAAATGTCTCGTAAAATTTAACAGACCATAGCAATAATTATTCAAGAATAAAACATAGCAAATTTAACAGACCATAGCCCAAAGTTTTAAACGACAACATAAAACAACACACTCAAAGGTTTTGTCTAACATGCATAAACAATGTTAGCAAACTTGCGAACACACGAGATGGCATTTAGGATAATTCCTTTAAAATACGAAGGGATCTACATAGAGATACTGCTATTATTATGCTGCATCAAATCAAACGGTAACAGAAACAAATTCGACAATGTCAAACAGCCCATTCTCAATCACAACATCACACGACTCCATCTTACCCAAAATATCTCCTCCTTGGCGCCTTTCCAAAGCAATCTCTGCACAGCAAATGACATTTTTGCCGTCATGTTTTTTAAGAAAGAAGAGAGCCAACTTCTTCTCGCCATAGCTCACCGCAGCGGACCAAATTGAGTGGGCAGTCTCCACGGCCAAAAACTCTTCCAAACCGTTGACAACACTCCAGCACATCTGCTTTGGATCATATGCCATCAGAACCTTCCCGGGACAATCGTGATAGTACAAGACGTTGTCAACCACACATGCACCCTTCCAGGCCTTAGAACTCAACACCTCGTCCATCAATTCCCATTTCCTTTCCTCTGGTTCATAAACAAAAGAGTCGTCCTTGCTGCCACCTTTCACGTAAACCTTACCTTCCATCACCACAGAATCATACCTAAGGGGACCAAGACCTACATGCATGTCTTCCTTTACCAACTTAGGCTCCCATGATTGTGTTTCTGTGTCAAGCACCGTGACTTCACTCTTCCACGTGTCCCACGACCCAACCGGAAAATAGGAACCACCAATCAGGTAAACCTTCTTGTCGATGACATTAGCAACTCTAATAGTCATAACCTGAGGAATGTGAGAGATGGGCTGAACCGTGTGAGAGGTGCAGTCAATGCTGAGCGCATTGAGATCGCTAAACCCGTACACCTTCGAACCAACCGAGACATAGATTCCATCGTAAGACATGTGATCAAGTGATCCGGCGATGACCAAGCGGTTACTGCAGCCGACTTTCCGGTGGAGAATGTAGAAACCGAAATCATCATGAGTATTGGGGTTGCGGAGGACAGCATAGACACGGTGTTCTTTGTAGCCTAGCTGGGATCGCCTCTCGTAGAGAGTAGGAGAGGCAATGAGTTTCCTGAAACTCTTTGAAACGCGGTTGAGAGTCGGGTAATGGCTTCTGGGCACACGAGCTACGATCTCAACGGTAACGTCGTCTGGAAGTGATGACAGCTCCGGAGATTTCTCCATGTTTTCAGACATCTGAAACAGTTGTGGTTGAGTGAATATCAGGAAATCAACCTGAACAAATAAAAAGGAAATATGTTATTGCTTAGCCTAAAACACGAAAGAGTGCTAGCTCATTCCAAGTTCAGACATCTCCATGTTCAGACAATTAAAAGTTCAGACATCATTCCAAGTTAAGACATCTCCATGACAATTACAAGTTCAGTGTTCAGACATATCATATCAAACAAGAATCACAAAGAGAAGAAGAAAGAGTAAATAGCTAAGAAGCTACCATGCAGGTAATGGGTAAAGATTAGGGTTTACAGCATACAGAACAAAAGTTTCAAATTTTTATGTAATAATTTGTCATGAAATGTATGCAGGAGGAAAACCATAACCACCCAAAAAGTTACACTCAGATTTCAACAACAAGATAAAAGAAACCAATCGAACAAAATAGAAAAGGAGGATGGAGAGTGAGAGATAGAAAAAAAAAATCAGATTTTGAGTACAAATCTGCAAGTGGTGAGAGCAACTAACTTATTTACGTAAGATACTCTCAAGATCCAAAGAGAAGACGAGTTGCATGAGAGAAGAAGCAGAGAATGGAACACTCTTTATAGAGATTGAAAAGTCGCTTTATTTGTGAATTATAATAAAATAAATTTTATTATGGGATTGGAGTCCCCAAAAAGGCAAAAATAATGGACAGGTAACTAAAATGCCTTAATGGCAAACATTTTAATCTCACTACTCCTTAATAATCTTACTATTTATACCATGTATTTCTTCTCATGGCCTATTCTTTTCTTTGTAATACAATTGACATCTTACCTATCTATATTAACCTTCCAATTTGATATATTCATCAACAATTCAACAAGGATTCCACTATCTTAACATTCTTCCCCCTTCGCCATAATTCTCTTCACCCACCATTCTACATTTGGCAATTTTGAATCTCCATTTAAAGGTATTTTTTTGTCATTTTCATGAAATTTTCTTATTAATAGATTATATATTTGATATGGGCAACGTAAACAATTAAATTTCTGTTATGAAACCGTAGTTTCTGAAAACAAATATAAATATTTTTTTCGAATGGGATCCACCTATGATGAGGTGGATAGCTTTGGGGGAGAGTATTATATACTCCTTAATGGCAAACATTTCAATTTTGTTCGCAAAAAAAAAAAACATTTCAATTTCACTACTCCTTAATAATCTTACTATTTATACCATGGATAGTCTTAAGGGAGAGCATTACAAAATTTAGATAATTTAAATATTTTGGATATAATTCGGAGTATATGATTAGTTTCGAAAAACATTCTAAGTTAACATGTTACAATAAATTACATAATGACTTTATATACTTTTTTTTTTGTCGACCATCTGAAATTTTGTTGATAAATGCATGCTATAATGGGTTTACATATGGTATCAGATACAAGTATAGTGAGGCCCAATCAAAATTTTATAACTAATGTGTGCTTTCCGACAATTTCTGTTGTCAAATTTATCTCAAGCTTTCGTCGGTTCCGATTTTATGAAAGTGTGATTACATCATTATATTGATCTGAAATGTAATAATTTTCTTTAAATTAAGTACATATTGTTTTTAAGAAATCATTGCACAGTAATAAGAAATATAAATCACTAAATTTGATAAAGAACAATTTCTTCTAATTAATAATTTAAAATTTAAAATATTTTACTTTCAAGACATAAATTAGTCAAATCTTTACATAAAAAAACATAATACGAAGATATATTTCTTCAGTGTTTCAGTAAAAAAGATAAGATTTATTTCTTCATCCACTATAAGACTTGGAGTATAACTTTTCTATATACATTTAAAATAAATAAAAACAAAAATAAAACAAAAACTTTACATATAATATTATAGAATGTAATCTCCCTCATTTAAATGCTTTTTTTTTTGTCAAATCTCTTGTACAACAATACACAAAATCAAATAAATAAGAAACATATAACCCACAAAAAAAGCAAAAAAAATCTTCTTTTTTTTTTCTCGAAGTATCTATCAAAAAGGAACCTTATGAAACTTGGAGCTGAATAATAATTAATAATCTCATCAATCAAACAACGATTCTTTTCCCTTTAAGTTTAGCAGCCTTTCTTCTCTCCTTGTTAATATCTTTCATCCTCTTAGCTGTTGAGTCATGCGCCTCAGTGGGAGCCAAAGGGCCTGACCAAGTCTGAAACGGCTCTTTGGAGTAAGTTGCAGTGAACGAGTTTGAGCTAAACGGTATCTCTGATGGATCAAGACGCCGTGAAGATCCCACTTGATAACCAAGTGAACCGTCTTGATGCGGTGGAGGAAACTTCTCACTCTTGCTCTTAGCATTAGCGTGTGTGATCAAACGCATCCTCTGTTATAGAAAATAGATTCAGTTCATACAATGAACTGAGAAGTAAACTAAGAATGTTGTGTGAAAGAGTCCTTACATCGATGTTAGATTGATTCTCAGCATTGGCTTCAGGAGCAGGCATTGCTCTAGGTGCTCGGTCTCTAGGTCTGATTCTTCTTCCGCTCTCTCCTTGAACCTTACGTACTTCCCTTTGTCTGCATACATGAATACATCTCTCAAGCAAAACCGAAACCAAACTCCCACAAGCCATAAAAGGAAACTTTACCTCCTATACTCTTCATCTCGTTTCTTGGCATCAATCTCTTTAGTTGGAGGATATTTGGGGAGCTCAGAGGGCTCACATGCAAACGGCTCCGTCGTGAAGAACTGTACAGCCAAAGCAAATCAGACATTGAAGTCTAAATCATGATCAAATCACACGTCCAAAGATTCAAAGTTTCAAGGTTTTCATCTATCTTAACCAAACTGCTCTGTTTCAAAATCTCAAACTTTTCATTGTGAAAATAGGGCTGGGATTTTGAACTGAATCGAACCCGCCGAACCGAACCAAACCAAAATTTTGGTTAGTTCGGTTAGGAGTTCGGTTCGAGTCTATAGATGTTTTAAGAAGGTTCGGTTTTCGGTTTGCCAATCGGTTACTTCGGTTTTCTTAAGAAAAAAAAATTATAACCAAGCCATACAAAAACAGCCGAACCGAACTAACGGAATTTCAAACTGAACTAACCGATCTTATCCAAAATTTTAACAAAACTAAACCAAAATATAACCGAAATCAAATACTTCAATAGGATTTTCAAAAACCTAACTAACTGAATACCAAACCAAACATTATTTTGAGTTAATTCAGTAAGATCTACATTGAACCGAACTAACCGAAAACCGAACTACCCGAACCGCAAGCCATTAGTGAAACACTTACATCACTCGTCAAGGCATCTGTAGCTGTCAGGCGCTCAAGCGGATCAAGAGCTAGAAGCCTATCAACTAACGAAAGCGCCTCAGGAGAGAAATTTTTAAATTCCTCTCTTACTTTCCTCTTATGCTGTGCTTTAGCCGTGTGATTGGCATGCTTAACGTGAGAAGGAAGCCTAATCTTTCTCCAATACTCTTCAGAAGGCGACCCACATAACTTATATATCCTATGTATCTGATCAACCTGCGTCACATTTTCACATCAACACATGAACAAAACCAAACCTGAAAACATAAAACATCATTTACTAACCTCGTTACGACCTGGCATAATCGGTCTACCAGACAATAACTCTGCTAGAATGCAACCAGCGCTCCATAGATCAATGCCAACACCATACTCAACAGCACCGTGAAGCAGCTCAGGTGCTCTGTACCATAAAGTAACAACCCTCGTCGTCATTTTTTGCCTTATACTCGCATCAAAGAACGTCGCAAGACCAAAATCTCCTATCCTCAGAACTCCATCGTCGTCTATAAGAAGGTTTGATCCTTTGATGTCACGGTGAAGCACTCCTCGGCTGTGGCAGTGCTCGAGCCCCGAGAGTATTTGCTTCATATAGCACTTAACCTGAACACATAAACATTATCAAACACACTGTGCATACGATCCTTCTCTTGTTGACTAATGTAATGCTTCCTGACCTGTTGTTCGGTGAATGTTATGACAGGGCTTGCGGCGAGACCAGCTAGATCGTGATGCATATAACGGAACACCAAGTATAAGCTATTTGACATCCTGGAGGTAACCAAACCTTCTAGCTTGATGACATTGGGATGATTCAACCTCCTCAGGATCAGAATCTCTCTAGCCATGAACTTCAAGTTCTCCTGTTCCATAGTCTCGCACCGCACTTTCTTTAGCGCCACGATGGCTCCAGTCAACGAGTCTCTCGCTTTGTACACATTACTATACGTTCCTGATCCAATCTACACAAAGAAACAGACTTCAAACTCATTGCAAAGAACTAAACACACACACAAGAAAAGAGAGAATCTTTTCGGTTTACCTTCTCAATCTTCTCAAAGGAATCAGCTTTTCTTGGAAGCCACCCGTTTAGAGCTTCACCGCAGACTTCAGTCAGCCACGGTGGCCACCCGGCTGCAACTTGCTCGCCTGGCAAGTTCTTTGGTGGGTTGCTTAGTCTCGGATCAGGCTTAGTAGTAGACTTTTTTCTTTCGCCTTTAGGCTTCTTCTCTTTGACATCTCCGTTCTCTTCCTTGTGATCTTCCACAATAGCTTCACCATTCCTAACCTCCTCACCAGTTGAAGAAACAACAACAGCAACACTAGTGCTCTCTGTAGTAGTCACGGACACATTGTTTGCTTCTTTGCGGTTAGACTCGATCCTTGTACTAGCTTCCTCTCTAGACTCGGAAACTAATCCTGATGATCCGGGTCTACTCAATACACAACCCATCTCATCAAACTAAACCTTCATCTCTTTGGTCCAAGTCAAATCTCTTTTGAATCAACTTCAACTGCAACACAACACATAGTTGATAAAGTCAAATCCTTTTAACTCCAAACCCAGGGAATCAGATTTGACTAAAAACAGCTTAGGAAAATTTTGAGAAAACAAATGGTTTTTGGAGAAAGTTACTTACTTTATGATCGGAGAGGAGAGAAATTGGCGACCCAGATGGTCAAATCTGAAACTTTGAACAGGCAAGAACAGCTGCCAGAGATTCAACCCCTTAGTTTATAAAGACAGGATGATGTGCGGAGACAAGTCAAAGATCTGAAACTTGTTTAGAGATATACAAAGCTGACTCAAAACTCAAGAAGAAAGAGAGCCCAACAGAAAAAAGAAAAAAAAAAAAAAAAAAAAAAAAAAAGAAAAAATGAGTGTTCACAAGTTTTAAAAATCAAACCTTTAAAAAGCACCAAAAAAAGAAAGAAAGAAAAATCAATTAAGGGTTTGAAAAAAGGCAAAGTGATACATATACACACTACATTAAGGAAAGAGACCAGCTTTGAGTAAGGAACCAACCTCAAGAGGAGAAGTGATTTGGTTGAACTGTTTTCTTTTAATTTGGTCTTCTTTGGGTTTGAATCAGACAAGAAAAACGAATAAATAGAAACAAACGGAAGATATGTTTGGCTGTTTTTATGATGTGTTAATTGTTTTTGGAAGACGCAAACAAGTCAAGAAAAGGCTCAACGTTACTACTCTTCTTCAGCCCCCACCAACCTAAAACCTCAGAGACACACCATTTGATATTTAGTTGTCCTCTCTTTTTAAACTTTTAGACCATAAAGTTTATGTAGAGAATTAAAGTTGTTTTCTTTTGAAATTTCTGGAATTTTTTTATCTCTTTTTTTTTTTAAACACATTTTTATTTATAAAACATTGCTGTCTTAAAAGCATTTCTGGATTGTTTCGGGTTTTTTAATGTAATGGTGCTACAGAAGTGGATTGTTTTGTTGCAATGAAAATGATCAAGTAAATGGAAAAACACGTTAGTTTGATATATATAATATATAGTTGGTCAAACAACATTAAGAAACAATATTTGGTATACATCCACCTAATGCTGGAATATTTATGTCACTAAAATAATACCATGACTTTTTAAATATTAAAATATGAATTGGAATAAGAAAAATCATTATGATATACAATGAGAGTTTCCTTCCATCTCTCCAATCAAAGAAGCTCCTTAATCAAAGACTAAATTGTAAACTAAACAAGGAACAAAAGCCAAGGAACTAGTGATTACTCCTGTCCTTTAGAATAATCTATTTTCCTCTTTCTCTTATGTAATTTAATTTAATAAGAGAAACATATATCTCAGAGGTAGTTGTTTTAAAAGATATATCAAAATTGTGCCAGACAATAACCAAAATAAATATATGCATAACCTCATAGTCAATAAAGAAAAAATGCATAAGTTAATTAGAAAAAAAAAATCGGTGGAGGTATAGACACGTTTTCTAGCATATATTTGATTTTATCATGAAACCAAATTTTATTTTATTTAATATTTAGCTAGAATCTGAGTCCTAATCTGCAAAGTTAATTATTAAGCTAGGCCCAAGATGTCGATTTAGCTCGGCCCAATGTAATAACTAGCTTGGCCCATTTAGTCTTCTCCTCTGTTATATAGTTTCATCGCTGCGATTGCTTCTGTGTTACACAGATTTTTTCCTGGAAAAGAAAATTCAGAGCTCGGAGCTTCCAGGTACCGTTTCACTCGCTGATTTGCCATAATTTTCTCGGTAGAGAGAGATTCGGTTTCGCAGTTTCAGCTGGATAGGTTTACCTGTGATTTCGCTAGAATTTGAGCTGATTCGTGTCGATTTAGGGTTGTATTGTGTTCGATGTTAAAGTGGATAACCTAATCTGTGCAGGAAGTAATATCAATGGGTAGTGAAGATGAATCGATAGAGCAGAAGTCTGCTGCTCGTAAAGAGGCGCTGAGAGCTTTAAGAGCAGCTAAGGAGCTGTCAGAGAGCAAGGAAGAGGGAGGAGGAGATGACTCTGCTGCTGTGGAAGAAGAGTGAGTATGCTTTGTTCTTTTCTTAGTTTATTGATCTAGAGCTCTATCTACAGTCATGATTCATAGAAAAGAAGAAAACTTGTCAAGATATTTAGGGAAGGAACGATTTGACTAGCATATGATTGATGTGTTGTTGGCTAAATCAGAAGAAGGAGCTTCCCTAGTGCTTTGGTTTTGCCTTTTTGTTATACTATCTATCGCTATATAATACAATGCCCTTTACCAAAACAGTGGTTTCGTTTTTGAACTTGCATTCTTGTGTATACTTTGCTTAAGTGATTGGTTTCATTTACTCGATTGTATTGTCATGTGCTTACTGCTTATGTATTCTTTTGGATTTGACAGTGGTCCAGCCATGAAGTTTAGAAATTATGTTCCACAAGCTAAGGAGCTTCAGGACAGTAAAGTTGTACCACCAGAGCTACCCAAATTCGAAGATCCAGTTGCTGCACTTCCACCTGCAGTGGAGAAGAAGGAGGTGTGTGGATTGCTTTTCTTTTTTTATCTTTTCATGGACAACCAAAACCTCTGTTATTTGTAGCGTTGCTTGTTTTTACTTGTGATGTTTAGCTTACACCGGAATTTATCAATGTTAGGACCCATTTGTCAACATTGCTCCAAAGAAACCCAACTGGGACCTTCGAAGAGATGTCCAGAAGAAGCTTGACAAGCTCGAAAGGCGGACCCAAAAGGCAATGTATAAACTCATGGGTAAGCGGCAACTTTCATCTACATGCTTTATCTCATTCAGGGGAATCTTACTTTAAGTGAATATGCATGGTTCATGCGTAATAAGTATATGTTAATATGTCTCTTGTAGACATGAGTAGTAGTACTAGGAACATTCAGTTCGTTGACATTGTGGTCTGTTGTTATTTAAGTGCAAAATAGAGCGATCTTGTACTTGTTAGAATTTTATTTGAATCCGACTCCATTAGAATTGTAACAACTGTTATTATGGGGCTGACATTCATTTTCTTTGCAGAGGAGCATGAGAAGGAACGTGAGACGGCTGAAACTGATGACAATGCAATAGAAAGTTAAAGACGTGATCACACGAAAGAAGCTGCAGAATATTCTATTCAGTTTTTGTATAACTGACTATTAAGCTTCTGTCTTCAGAGAGTACACCATGGTGCCTTGTTTATTTTCTTGTATGAATATGAAAAGTACGTTCAGTTTGGTTTGATTGAACTTCAGATTAATTCACTTTGGTCCAGTTTTAGTTTATGGAAGCTTATGAATGTTAGATTTTACTTTAGATACAGAGCATTGGTTATTTATTTTTTTGTTTCAGGGAACAGCTGAAAACATATATAAAGTTTGTTTTTGTTCTTTCCCAAAGAACAAACCCAATGTACAAAAGATTAATAAAGTTTTCGACACCATCTCGTCTAAAGATCTTGGACCTTTTATCGATAGCACTGCATTCAAGCCCCACTTCTTATGAGTCCCAACTCCTTTAGAGCAGACTTATTCGCCAGCATGAAGCCGAGTAACACTAAACCAAGATTAATATGCTTTCGGAACTAACAAACATTGAAAAGCTATAGACTTCAAATGAACCAGCAGATTCCCAATTTGGAGACACTCAGAAACTTGCCCGGTGACAAATCTGTAACGCAATAAAGGACATGGTGATATTCATTCTCAACCATAAAAGTATGTTCCTATCATTGTTCCAAATGTAAGAAAAAAGAGCAATCTACAAAAGGCTTCGGTATCAGGGGACACATGAAAAATCTACCAAGGCTTTTTTTAAGGTCAATTCTTCTATGAAAATACCTAAAATGAAATCATCTCTCAAGGTAAACAAAACCATCACATAGATGGAGCCTGAGAAGTGCTGTTCCACAAACTTTATCTCGACATAATGCATTTTCTCATGAGTTTTTTTTTTCACCTTCTTCGAGTAATTTACCTCAAAAGTTATCTAGCTATAGCCACCCTGTAGTTGAGGATTAGATCCTCAGGTTTCTTCCATATATATACCCTCACAGTTGCCAAACTCATCTCTGGAGCTAAGACCTGATATACAATCACAGAAAACAACCTTGATCAGCCACAAACTACAAACGACAAATTATTGTTGGGTTCCTTGAAGCTGACTTGCCTGGTTATTGCATAAGATCTCAATGGAAGGTTTGAGTTTCTGCCAAGGCTTTGATCCAGACGGTAGCAGTCCATTTCCTGCAAACAGAGGCTGTGGTCCTCCATCGATAGCTAAACTATCCAACGGACTGTCAAGAACCATCTTTTCCACAACGTAATTGGTAACCTACATAGACATGTTGCAAAAAACTAAGCCACTGAATAACAGAAAGTGCAAGCATAACTGTTGGTTTAATTTACAGACAAGTGTACCTTGTGAACTCTTAAGATCCGAGGTGCACTAAGTTTCCCTAGTGTGACCACCTGCACATTTGAGCCTTCACATGGATGCAGGAAGAAGCTTAATCTGAAAAATTTGAAGAACTTTCAAAAGTAAGATACTAAAGCAAGACAGTGTGCTTTATCTTTTAATAAAAAAAATGCTAAAACTCCAAACTATTTTTTTAATTAGAGAACAAGGTGGTGTCAAGTACTTTGTATTTTCTCTAGGAGGAAGGCGATTGTTCAAGACGGCATCAAGGCACCACAAGGGGAAGTCCTTCTCATCTTCAGTTCCGGTAAACTCAGTTATCTTCTTCCTCCATGGACCTCCTTGAGAGCCCTCGGTAATGATGGACGGAGGGGAGACAGAAGGAAACTCAAAGGGAGGATACACCGGATCATTCGCTGCACTGCTGTCTTCAGTTTTGGATGCAGTCAGATTCTTTTTGGAGTCTTTTGCGGATAGAATATCTCCAGAGGCAGAAGCTTGGGGTTTTGGTTTGTGCTTCTTCTTCGCTAGCCAATGACCCATCAGGCCTTTCAGTGTTTCACGGGATAGATTAATCTACAAATTACACAATCCAATGACAAAATATCAGTTTAGATTGACTAACCTTAGAGCCTATAAGAGTCTAAGTTGTTCAATTATGAATCATTAACGATATGTAACAGTAAGATAAAAGCTTCCGGTTAACTTCAACATAAGTAAAGATCTTTACAGGCATTTAATCTAACCTTATCATCTTCAGGTCGCCCGGAAACTTTGAGGTCAGCTGAATACATCTCAGCAGAGAAGCATTGTGGAGTCTCAAGATGAACGGATAAGCACCCAAGTCGTGTGTCCACAGTAAACCATGATGGAATGCTTACCTGAAAACGCAGAGACGAACAATATATCATGAAGGTATACACAAAACTGCTAGTCTCGCTAAAGAAAATAAATCAAGAGACTTACCATTTCAAATAGTTCTTCTTTCTTCTCTTCAAATGATATCTGCAAACATGGAAACAGATAATTTCAGAGTTAAAGCAGCATGTACATATAAAAATATCAGAAACTCAAAAGGAAGCATAAGTTCCATAGAGACCTTCCCGAAGTCCTCAACCACAACACCCTTAGTTATATTCCACAGCTTCACTGAGCCAGCTGCGTCCTGCCAAAAAAAAAACCCACAAATATAATTAAAATCTGTGGCTTTATCAACGGTGGTCTTACCATAGCATTCAAGAGAAGTTTATTTCACCTTGGTTAAAATTTGCCTTTTGTTATTCAGAATCTCATGCTGCACAATCGGGTGGCTTCCAGGAATAGTCACTAACGGCTCCTTGTAGGCAGGGGGCTGCAGAGAAGCCAAAAAAAAATCAGATAAACAGACTCAAAAAGGTTAAAACAGAATCATTTAGAGGGAGATCATTATTTTTCTTACAGGATTTAGTCCTTCCAATGACACTCTCGCCCTATTAAAAGACAAGTTCCCAGCCAAGAAAGAGCCACCTCGCTGAAAGACCTTTTGAGGACTCTGAACTTCGGCGGGCCATCTCTCTACAGAGGAGTCTGTTGTTGCAACCCATATACTATCATCTTGCAAAGCTAGTTGCTGAATCGGATGTTCCTTAGTGCACAGCAAAACGCTCTCTCTTGTTCCCAAGTCTGTCAAGTATAACTGACGGAAACAAAATCACATCAATGGAACTGAAAAAGGAAATTATACTATGGAGAGAACCAAGTTTGGAGTCAACTCACAGATTGGTCTCTTCCACCGCTATAAACATGAGTAAACGATGAAGTGCATGCAAGCGCCCAAACAGAATCTGTATGCACCGCATAGGTATGAAGACATCGCTGCTGACCTAGATCCCAAAGTCTAAAAATGAAAATGTAGAACCAGTTAGAAGAACTGAAACGACACTACAGCTGCCGCCACAGGGCTCATAGTTCTGAAGTAATTAAGAAAAGATAGAGACCTTATCATAGAATCAGAGGACCCAGACAAGCAAAACCTGCAGTCTCAAGGTGAGAAACACGAGAATAAATCAGACAGAGAAGAGAACAGGCACCAAAAGGACCCAAAATAAACATACCTGCCAGTCGAGTCCAGAAGCAGCACTCTGACATTATCTGTATGCCCCCTCAGCTTCATACTTTTTGAACCAGTTCTAGGGTCCCAGACACGTAAAACCTGCAATAAACAAAAACTCAATTATTGTCTCTGTCTATGTCTTGTTCTCCGGTAATCATTCTCAGAAGCCTAAATTGTATGAATACCTTCTCTGTTCCACCAGAGACGAGCGTCGTCCCCGTATCATTCATCGCCAAAGCATAGACAGACTCCTTATGGCCTTTGGCAACTGTTGGTGCGTACCCATGGGATGGTGATGACTGCACAGAGATATTGTTGCTGGAACCAACATTTCTTAAACTTGCAACGGGCTGAGAGCTCCCAATACCATTTGCACCATTTGAGGAACTATCTTCCATCGAATCATTAGCTTTCGTAACTGGTGATAAAGCGGCTTCAATATCCCATATAAAAACCTCCCCACCAAGGCCACCAGATGCAACAACATTGCACTAACAGATGCGACATCAAAGATAGTATCATAATGTGGTAATGAGAACCTCAAATATCATACAAAAAAAGTACGAAAGAATGACAAAATTACATTTTGTGCCGCAACTGCCAAACAAATAACATAGTCAGAGTGCTGACGGAGAGTCCTCGTACAAACTCCATCTGATAAGCTGTCCCATGTCTAGAGTGTGACAAAAAACATTAAAAATTTGGATATATATTTCTAGCAACTGTGAGAAATTCACAAACCTTGACCGTAGTGTCTGAAGAACAAGAAACAAGAGTGCTATCACCAGCCAAAGCAGCGTCATTCACCTGACCAATCAACAAAGTGACCAATCAACAAAAAGGGTTTCAAATTATCAGAAGTACAAGAGCACAAGGTTCACCTCAGGAAACATATGATCCTAATTACTAATCATTCCTATACAGTTAGCTTTAGAGTGTTAGGAAAAAAAAAAACTCCATACCCAATCAACATGAGACTCGAACGTAGCAGAGCAAAGAGGCGCATCTTCATCAAACGACCACCTCTTGAGTGTACCGTCACGACTTCCAGTGAAAAGGAAACTCTGATCACTGGAAACAGACGATTTCAACACATCCAAGCAATTAACGCCAGCACAGTGCTGCAGAATCACATAAAGTTGAACATAAGCTTGAGTTGAGAAATGAGATAAACTATAACTTCAAACTATTGTAAGACTTGTCTCTAGTTAAAGAAAATAGAAAGAGAGAAATCAAAGAAGCTGACCTGAGTGTCGTTGGCATCGTTTAAGACATAAGTAAGCTTCTTCTCTTTGCGAGCGCGGACAGAACCGCCATTACTCCCGGAACTTGCAACCCGGTGCATCTCCTGAAAAAAGGATTAATCAGAAAAAAAAAAAAAAAAACCAGCACGTAAGTAAACTAAAACAACATCCTCTTCTTCAAACAAGACAGGTGTTACTGAATATTACTACGGCAAAAGCTAGGACAGTGATTAGTCTTATAAGAGATCCCATATAAGAAACGATAGATAATAAGCTTGGAAAAATCGATAATCAGCTAAATTGTAATGATTAAAAATCAAAAAGGCCAAACCCAATTACGAGATAATCAGATTACAAAAAAAAAAAATCATCACTTTACGACTCCCTGCTTATAAATTCCACACCTTTATACGGATAAAGGAACAATCTGGATACCTTTTATCTGAACTTCCGATGCAATCGATGATGATTCACTACGAAGACTCAGCAACCTCTTAGCACACACAGAGAGAGAGAAGGAGAAGACGAAGAAAACCCTAGAAAGGATCCTTCGCTGCGAGATTTGGGAATCAGATTGATCTAACAGGATTGAGAAACCTTATTAGAGTCAAGAGAGCAGCCTTTTTCTCATCTCAAGGCCGTGCGATTGCGTTTGTGAGAGAATCGGATGATGAAGAAAGAAGAAAAAATGATTTTTTTTTTTTTTAATTGAAAGAAGAAGAAAAAATGGGAACACAAAAACTCTTTCAAAGGCTTCGACTTGGTAAAAATCAGCCCATTGAATTAAGGATAAGATTTAGAGAATATAATTAAATCATTTTTTTATATATCGTTATTAATTTTCCTATTGGTTGAAAGACTTAGTTAGTTACTGACTACTGGTTTTAAACTTAAAACCATATACCGGTAATTACAACCGTAATCGAAAGCTCTCCTGGGCGTTCGGGTTCGGATCGGGTTTTTCGGATTTCGGTTCTATTTTGTAACACTCTCTAGATCTCATTCTAGTAAATTTACAAGTACAGATCGGATTCAGATATAACACTTTGGTTTCGGATCGGTCCGGATATATCCAAAGTAACCATATATCATTCGGATTCGGGTTATATTGGATCGGCTCGGGTATATCCATAGTAAAATCTAAAATTCAAAAGTAAAACATAAAAAATATATACTTCTTTGTATATAATGGAGTATTTAAGGTATTTATTTAAATTTTAAATATTTATTGTTAGATATCATATCCAAATAAATATGAAATTGAATATTTGAAATATATATTTATGTTTCAAATATTTATATTGTATATTAATTTAGGCATTCAGATCGGTTTCTTCGGATATTTTTTCGTGTTTTCGGGTTTTTCGGGTTATCCGTTTGGGTTTGGTTAATAACATTTCGGGTTCGGATATGTTTTATAACACTCTACAAGATCCATTGAGGTATTTTTTACATTTCGGATCGGGTACGGTCGGATTTTTCGGTTCGGGTTTGAGTCGGATTTCGGGTTACAGATTTTATGCCCAGTCCTAACAACAGTACAGCACACAGGATAAAATAAAATAAAATAAAAGACAGGTAATTAATCACAAAAAAAATGTAATAAAACCGTTAATTATTACTTTACGAGTTAAGAGCACTTTACAGTTAATTTAGGATTTCGTCATGACAGGACAGCTTTCAAGTTACAGTAATTACGATCTTTAATCAAAGATTAATTTAGTACTAATTTTGGTATGTTTCTCCACTCATATTCCACTAGTACTCTCTCTCTCTCTTCATCAGTGGCGTTTCTCTCCTCTTCTTCGCCGACGATGCAGAAAGGAATATTCGTTAGCGTTCCGGTTCTTGTGCTCTCCGTGTCCTTCGCTGCTGCTGTCATCTTCCTCCTCTCCTCCTCCTGCTCCTGTCCTTCTTCTGTTTCTTCTCCAAACGACGTCGGTGTAAGCGTTAGTGACGTGAGATTAGAGGAGAGGATATCTCCGACGCGAGAGGATATAGAGTGGGTTAGAGATCTGATTAGATCCAACGGTTTGCGTATGCAGAAGAATGAGCTCAGGAAAGGGATTAATCCTCGCACTAGAGATCAACAACTTGCAGATCTGATTCAGTAAGGGTCCATCTTTGTATGTGAATTTCACTAGCTATGGATTGTTCTAAGTGATTTGAAAGTGAAAGTGTTTTTCATTTTACTGTATTAGATTGATTGGTTTCACCAAAGTGTATAGCTTTTAATGAGATCTTAGCTCTGTTTCAAGTGGTAGAAGTTATGATCTTTCATATACTATTGCTCTGTTTTTTAGAATATGAAAGACTTGAGCTTTCTCTGCTTTGGTCATTTATTACTCATTATGAGATTGGTTTCACCAGTGTGTAGTGCTTTTGATGAGACCTTATCATGTTCTGCTCTGTTTTCTAGTGGTGAAGTTATGATCTTTCATTCCCATTGCTCTGTTTTTAGAATATGAAAGACTTGAGCTTTCTCTGTTTTGGTCATTCGTTACTAATCTAATGAGATTGGTCATTCTTGTGTAGGGCTTTTGATGAGATCTTATTATGTTCTGCTCTGTTTCTAGTTGGTGAAGTTATGATCTTTCATACTATTCCTCTGTTTTTAGAACCTGAAAGACTTGAGCTTTTTTCTGTTTTGGTCATTCTTGTGTAGATTGGTTTCACCAAAGTGTAGGGCTTTTGATAAGATCTTACCATGTTCTGCTCTGTTTTCTAGTGGTGAAGTTATGATCTTTCATATACTATTGCTCTGCTTTTAGAACCTGAAAGACTTGAGCTTTCTCTGTTTTGGTCATTCTTGTGTAGATTGGCTTCACCAGAGTTTAGCTCTTTTGATGAGATTTATCATCTTCTGCTCTGTTTTCTAGTGGTGAAGTTATGATCTTTCATTCCATTACTCTGTTTTTAGAATCTGAAAGACTCCAGCTTTCTCTGTTTTGGTCATTCATTACTCATCTGATGAGATAACCATTCTTGTGTAGATTGCTTCCACCAGAGTGTAGGGCTTGTAATGAGATCTTATCATCTTCTGCTCTGTTTGTAGTTAGTAAAGTTATGATCTTTCATACTGTTCCTCTGTTTCTAGAATTTTGAAAGACTCGAGCTTTCTCTGTTTTGGCCAATTCAGGTACAAGGGCATATCCCATTACGAAGGAGAAGAAGAAGCAAACAACCACACAGCTCTCCCATGCCCCGGTGAGTTACTAGTCGAGCAGCATCACAGCAACTACGGCGAGCCGTGGGCAGGTGGACGCGACGTATTCGAGTTCTTAGCCCAATCATCCAACCTCAAACCAAACTCTCGCGTCCTCGAAATAGGGTGCGGCACCTTACGCGTGGGTTTGCACTTCATCCGCTATCTCAACCCCACACACTTCCACTGCCTCGAAAAAGACGAGCTCTCTCTGATGGCTGCGTTGAGGTACGAGCTCCCATCTCAAGGTCTTCTCCGCAAACGGCCTCTTATACTCAGAGGAGATGATATGGAGTTCAGCAAGTTTGGGTTAGATACAGCTTATGATCTGATATACGCTAGTGCGGTGTTTCTCCACATGCCTGATAAGCTCGTGTGGACTGGTCTTGAGAGGCTGGTGGAGAAGCTAAAGCCTTACGATGGGAGGATCTTCGTGTCGCATAATGTGAAGTTTTGCTCGAGGTTAGGTGGAGACGAGTGTGCAAAGAAGCTAGCGAGTTTGGGACTTGAGTATCTTGGTAAACAGACGCATGATAGCTTGCTGTTTAATCACTACGAGATCTGGTTTGGGTTTAGACGGGTGAAACCATAAATGTTACATTCGGTTTGCTTGACACGAGCCATTGATCAGGGACTTTTAAGGAGCCTTTGAGATTGTTATGAACACAAAAGGAGAGAACGTCTAGAGAGATGATGTGGACTTACAGAGAAGGCTCTTTATATCAGATCATAGCTTCTTTTACCTTTTGTGTTTGTGGCTAGAGGGATACATGTATTGTTTATATAATAGCCAAATGGGTATTGTTTATTTGTAACAGAGCACACAAAAAGACAAGTTCTTTCTCGTATTTTAAAAGTTGTTACCTCTTGACATGATAAGGACTTGACATTGAACAGGCAAAAAGACATGTCCAAAGTATCGAAGTTCCGTGTTCTGCAACAAGAAGCCAGTCATTTAGCAAATAAAACCATTACATATTACAAGAACCAAGAACACAAGACTCACAAATGAAGACCAAACTCAATCTAAGATATACAACAGGGAAGGCTCTTCATCAGATTACTTCTTTAACGTTTGTGTGTCTGTGGTTAGAGAGATACGTGTATTGTTCATCTAATAGCTAAATTATATAAAGAGACGAGGCTGGACTATGTCCAAAAATATCCCAAGTTCCATGTTCTGCAACAAGAAGGCCATTCATTTTAAGACAAACCATTCCTTACTACAAGAACACTTAAGACTCACAAAACGAAGACCAAACTTTGCTTTTGTCTTTGCCGTTTCTACCTCACGGAGAGAGAGCGATCAAGCGGGTGAACATAAAACTCTCGTAACCCTTTCCTCTGATGTGATCACGAGTTAATGATCCTTAACATAATTCTCAACAATAACATTCCACCAAAAAGAAACAAAAATTCCACCTGGTAAAAGATATTAACATTCAGTAGTCAAAGACTTGTCCAAAAGATCCATAGTTCCATTTTTTCTGTAACACCAAGCCATCATTTAAAAAAAATTAAACTAAGCCTCAGCAAAATAAAAGACCAAACTCAAACCCAGCCCTCAGATCTCATAATCTATATCCGTTGCGTTCTGAGAATCAGACTGCTTCACCAACTGCTCCTGCTCATCATACCGATCAAGATTCTCACACGGAGACGGGAAGATAGTCCCTATCACACGCCCCTGCACATAAGCACACTGAAAAATATGCTTCTTCTTGTACGTTATCCCCACCGACATGTCCCTAAACGTTACATTCTTAACCGGAATCTCTTTGCTCCCCTGCATACGCACCGGCACGCGCACTCCCTGACCGTATATCCCCGTGTAGTTAATGTTCTCCAGCACCGGGAAGGCTTGAGGGTTGAATCCACCGTCCGGATGCTCGTTGTAGTCGGTTTTTACCACAATGCCAACTCTCAGCTCGTCCAACGTGACGTTACGGAACGTTATGTCGCGGACGTAGCCGCCTCTTCCCGGCGCGGTTTTGATCCTGACTCCACGCCGTGAGCTCCAGATCAGAATGTTTTCGACTGTGATGTTGGAGACTCCACCAGACATCTCGCTTCCTATTGAGATGCCAGCACTGTAGGTAGAAGTTGATTATTAGATAAAATATCAATCAGGTGACAGCTGATCTTTCTTTTTACCTAACCATGGAGCGGATTATGAGGTTGCGGATGAGTATGTTCTTTGAAGGACGTCCGTAGTTAGTTCCGTACTGGTCCCAACCGCTTTTTATCGCAATTCCATCGTCTCCAACGCTGATGTAGGAGTTCTCTATTAGCATGTCCTCGCATGAATCTGATGCCACAAGAATAAGAGATGTTAGCCAAGTAGTATACACTGGTGAAGAATAAGATACTTTACCAGGATCAATGCCATCAGTGTTTGGGGCTTCGAAGACAGGTGCTAAAATGGTCATGTTTGTGATTGTGACGTTTTTGCAGTCGTATGGGTGAAGTGTCCAGAAGGGAGAGTCGCGCAGAGTGATGTTGGCGAAAACAACGTCGCTTGACCACATGATCTGCACCAGTGGTCCTCTTGTGTGGTTTAGAAGCTTTGAGCGATACTTCTTCCACCAGTAAACTCCCTGCCCGTTGATGCTTCCGTTATTTCCTGTTATCCATCATAGATTACAGTTACAAACGCCAAAGCATAGCAGATATAACTAAAGAAACGAAGGTTTTGATTATCTAACAGAGGAACTTAGACTATTCGTTTCCCTTAGTCTGAATTCTGAAAGCTTCTTGGTAAAGAAAGAGGAAGACATAACAAGTTTCAACCAGCTAATAGAGATATTATTGGCAGAGTTCACTCTCGCTTGGAAGTGCCCTCAGGCCTAATCTCAATCAAACTAGAGCTTAAAAGTAGTATTGAGGTTGATAAGTCAATTATTTGACAAATACCAAACTATCTGGCTGAGCATAAACAGCAGAGCTGTGGTTTTACTTTTAGATAGCCTAAAGAGTATAAACCCGTTCCTTATGATCTTATTAAGAAATGGTTAATGAGCCACATTTGAATTGCACTTCTCTTGAAAGCACACAAGCAAAGTTTACAGATCAAATGACTGACCTGTGACGACTACATCTTTTAGATTCTGTCCGTGAATGAAACTTCCATAACGGGGTCCATAATGCTCTCTTCCATAGCCGTATGAAGGTAAAGGAGGAAGCAGAGGCCACAACGTCTCATCCTAAGAGTGTCAACATAAAAACCACATAGTATTAATGAAATACAAGTATACAGAAGACAGAATCCATCTCAGAGTAAGCTACTTTGAATCTAAATCTACAGAACCAATTCAACATCAACTAAAAAAGACAAAAACTTGACGAAACCATATGAAGGCAAAGGAGGAAGCAGAGGCCATAACGTTTCATCCTAGCAATGTCAACATAAAAACCATAGTATTAATGAAACACAAGTATACAGAAGACAGAAGCCATCTCAAAGTATGCTATTTTGAATCTAAAATCTACAGAACCAACAACTAAAACAAAAACAAAAACTTTCAGGGTCTTAACACAAGTTAATATAGAAAACAGAGTGTTGAATCTTTGATATAACACAAGTAAATAGAATAACATAAGCCACCTCAAAGTATGCTACTTTGCATCTAAATCTATATAACCAATTCAACATCAACTAAAGAAAAACAAAAACTTTCAGGGTCTAACACAAGTTAATATAGAAAACAGAGTGTTGAATCATTGATATAACATAAGTAAACAGAAAAACAGAAGAAGCTACCTCAAAAGTATGCAACTTTGAATCTAAATCTACAGAACCAATTCAACATCAACTAAAGAAAAACAAAAACTTTCAGGGTCTAACTAAACTAACACAAGTTAATATAGAAAACAGAGAGTGTTGAATCATTGATATAACACTAAGTAAATAGAAAAACAGAAACAACCTCAAAGTATGCAACTTTGAATCCAAATCTACATAACCAACTCGAAAAGATCAAAACTTTAAATCAAACAAACCTGAACGGCAAGGATCTCAGCGTCCTCAGCTAGGAACAGCGTCATGAAGCTAGTGAGATTAAACGGAGCGGTGAGCCACCTCCCAGGAGGCACATTAAGCTGCCCACCTCCTTTCTTCGAAAGCTTCGAGATCGCGTAGACAGCTCTCTCGAAGGCCTCCGTGTTGACGGTCACACCGTCCCCCACCGCGCCGAAGTCCGTCAGATTGAAGGAAACGGGTCTAAGCCGAGGGAACTCTCCGGCGTCGGCGGAGGTGGCTGTCGTCGTCGTCGTAGCTGTCCACCAGAAAACAGAGGAGAGGCTGCCGTTGACGCGGTAGAGAGAGGCTCCTCCTCCTCCTCCTCTGCCGCGGGATTGCCAGATGAATAAGGAGGCGAAGGCGGCGATCCAGAAGACGGTGACGAGGGATTTGTGGGATGAGAGGAAGCGCCTCCTGGTGATCGGAAGTGGTTCCACCATTCTCTTGCTTTGGGAGATCAGAAGAAGAACATTGGAGAAGAAAGTTTAGATCTTTGATAAAGTTTAGATCTTTTGAGAGAGATTATTAGGTGAGATGTTACTATAAGTCAGCAACTTAATGAGAAAAAGATATTATATTTGCATTTGTTTGTTGTGTGTGTTTGCGCGAGAGTGAATCCAAAGAAAAGGGAGATCATTCAATGTGTGTGTTCTTTCGTTTGTTGGTTTGTTGAATTCGATTTGTGTGTATGTGAGAAGTTTGTATTCGAGATGATCGCTGCAACTCTTAAGGCAAGTAAGTAGAGAGAGAGATACATCAATAAACTCAATATGAACAAGCCCATTAACTGTAAGGCCCATTTACATTTGTTTCTTACCATCAGGCCCAATAGATATTAAACTATAGAGATTTTTTTTTTTTTTTTGTGAACACAAAAGTAGATCATCTCTGCAAAATGCTGTTGAGTGCAAAGATGGGTGGGCTCTGTATCAAATTACTAGTTTAATATGTGGAGAGAAGAACGTCTGCAAAAAGATGTGAAGTAGTACAAAGAATGCTCTTTATCAGATTACTACTTCTTTAACGTTTATGGTCAGAGAGATAGATGCATGTATTGTTCATATAATCAGCCTAATCATATAAGAAAATGATGCTTCGTTTCTGTTACTTGAATAAACGAGAGAGAGAGAGAGTTTGTTACATATTGATGAACAATTCTGTTATTCAAGTTAAAAGGAATCTGTTCTTCTCTTTACATAGAGAGAGAGTAAGATTCAACCGGAATAAGCCAAGTTTAAACCATTGTAAACCAACACTCTAATAGATTCATTTGTGTAACCAGAACCATACTATTTTCATATTGTTGTTTGTTTGCCACTAAGAAAATCCATCTTCTGACAATCATAGATACTTCTACTTATTACAAGAACTAACATCAGAGTCACTAAAACACAAACCTCAATCTAAAAGACAATAAGAGGGACATCTTCTGCAGAATTAACTTGAACCACATCAGGCTCCTTCTCCACCAAGGAGTATGTAGCTTGGAACAGCAGCAGGGTCAAGCTCAAAAGAACCAGCAGGAACTCCCTCTTTCTCATCTCCACTCAGTCTAACCGAGGGAACTCTGTGAGAGAATCTCTGCATTTCATCTGGTCTGATCACGAGCTTAACGACTCTACCCTGTGCAGCGTGTTTGAATACCGATACAAACCCTTCAACCTTCCCTAGGTAGGCCACTCCAACGCCTTGATGATCCTTGGAGCCGACCACAACTTCTACCAAGTCGTATCTATAAGGAGGCTTGTGCTGCTGTCCCAGGTTTTTGAAAAGAGCCCATGTTTCACCTTTTTGGGGGTTCACAGAGATGTTCCTGCCGTGTATGATCGGTTTAAGCTCGTGAGAAAACGCCAAGTAGCTCACTGTTCCTCCTCTCCCGCGTGTGAACCTCCCACAAGCAACGGGAACTGATTCATCCTCTTTAGGGTCAAGCCATGTCACGTCGAGACTCAGCCGTGACTTGTTGATTCTCTTGATCTTAGCGTATAACCGAGGCATTTCGTCTTGAGGATCGTAAAGCGCCCATATTTTGTCAACCGAGAAAGAGCTCATTGTGTTCTTGAAGTCATGAAACTCTGAATCAACAATCTTTATTCTCTCAGTCTCTTCTTCACACGCTTTGTCTCTTTGTTGTGGAGATGATGCAGAAGTTGAACCAGCTTCAGTTCCCTTCTCTGCCAACAAGCTAGATCTCTTACAAGTCCCAGCTCGCTCTTGTAACTCCCTCTCTTTAAGCTTCTCCATGACTTTCTCCAACTCTCTCTGCTTCAAGTCAAGCTCTTTCTCTCTTTCTTCAAGTTGCTTCTCCTTAACCTCCATCTCCTCAGCTTTAGCTTTCAGTTCCATTTCAAAGCTCTTCTCTTTCTTGTCCACTTCAGCCAACATTTCTCTTCTCTTCAGTTCCATCTCCTCAGCTTTTAGTATTTGTTCAGCATCAAACGTCTCATGTTTCTTCTCCAGTTCACTCACCTTCTCTTTAATAGCTTCATCAAGTAATCTAAGCTTCTTCTCCCTAGCTTCAAACTCTTCCACAGCCTTCTCTAGCTCACGTGACCTCTCATCATTCCACTTTGAAAGCCGCTCAACCTCTTTCTCCTTCTCTTCAAGCACGTTCGCTGCTTCACTCGCTGTCTCACACTCCAATCTCCTGAGAAGTGACGATACCAGATACTGCTTCACATCATTCTCTTTTGCTTTCTCCTCTAATGACTTTTCAAGCAAACCAATCTTCCTCTCCCTCTCTTCAACATCCTTTAACGTATCTTCTTTCTTCTCCAACTCCACAACTCTTTCCATCAAAGACTTCTCCTTCAGATCTAATCTCACGGCTTGTTTCTTAAGCAAACTTTGCAAAGTAGCATACTCCTCGTGGATCTCTCTCCACTTGTCTGTAAACTGAAGAACAGGTGAAGATATTACCTGAAGCTGATCTAAGAGTTGATGTAACCCCGAAGAAGCACCCTCGGTTAGCATCGAATCAGAGCCACGACTCCTAAGCACAGTTCAAAAGAAACGACTACATCAGACCCTCTATAGGAACTGAACAAAACCCATTTAAAAAGTTTAGACCTTTAGCTTCGTGATTTTCAAATCAAACAACAGACAAAACTCAGAGAGAATCATCTATATAGCAAACAAACAAAGCATAGAGTGAATGCAATAGCCTCTTGAGAAAGAAACTCAACAAAAACCAATGAAGAAAGGCTAAACCTTTTTCTAGTCTGGTGTTCATCTCGCTCCGTCGCCGGCGCCGGAACCTGCTCTGGCGTGACTTCTCGAGGGAGATTAGAAGAATCTGCTTCCATCATGACTTTACCTCCTTTCAACAGCTTCAAGATCGGATTTTTCGAGCTTGAGGATAGAGAAAACCTGCAGATATTTTTCTCTTACTCCTTTATCTTCTCGGTTTAGATGAGAAATTATGGAATCGAGAGTGATGGTGTTTTGCTAAAAATGGAGGGAGACGCAAAAAAGTTATGATTGCTTTTTTTGGGAATCATTTGTTTTAGAGCCGTTAGATTAATGTATTTGAAGCCGTAGGATCAGCTTATGTCATAGTATTGTTTTCTATATGGGTGGGCAAAAAAACCGAACAGAACCGAACCGAGTCAAACCGAACTAACCGAACCGAAACCGATTCAAACCGAACCAAATTCTATTTTAAACCATTCGGTTGAAGATTTTCCTTACCCGAATGGTTCGGTTTAAAACCGAACCGAACCGAGAAATCGATGTGTTTTTGTAATTATTTAAATTAAAAATATTATTAATACCAATATACTAAAATTCTAATACTAAACCACATATTTTCCATTTTTATTCATTAACATATATTCTTCTAACCTAATATGTAATCATCAAAATATTTGATTTAAAATATTTCATTCATTGCAGACTTTTTAATTTTAATGATATATAAGAGACATTACTAATGATGTTGCGTTTTTTTACTTTAGTCAATTTTCATTTGTTTTAATTTTTATATATATTTTTGTGACTTTTTAAAGGTTTTTGTTTCAGTTTTATATTGAATTTAGTTCACATAGTTTATGTTTACATAATTTATGTTGTAAAACATAATTTCTCTTAGAAAAATTATACTAAGAAGAATCTAATTAAACCGAACCGAATACAAATCAAACCGAATATAAACCGAATCGAACACAAACCGAACCAAACTAACTATGGTTTACTTCAGTTGGAAAAATATTAGAACCGAACTAACCGAACTAACCAAACCGAACCGAACCGAAAAAATAACGGAAGTGTCCTTAGTTTTTTAGTATTTTTTGAACACATTGTTTTTGACTCTTTGACCAAATTGGTCCAAATCTTCCTTAAACACTTAAACAGTTAAAAGGCTGAGTATTAGATGAATAAGCCCATATACTTTATCTGTAGGCCTAATAAGTTTTATTTTCTCTGGATGGCCCAATATGTATTATTAATACGAGAAACTTCACAATGTAAAGAAGTTTTTTTTTTTTTTGTAACTTTGAATGTAAAGAAGTTGATATAATACTCCTTTCCTGAAGCATAATATATTCATATGCGAAAGCTTTGTGATGGTATTAGTTTTGTTTCTTTTTCTTTTTGGTCTAAATGTTAAGAAAAAAAATAAGAATATGAAATGATTAGTTTTGTTTCTTACTAATAATAAATGTTTTGATATAGAATATTAAGAAAAAAGGGTATAATAACTGCATAATTTTATGCTATGAATGATTTTGGACAAATGCTGTCTAATTAATTCTCGTGGGATTGTGTTCATATGATAATTAGTTCAAGATGTGACACTTGTTGTGAGGACTATTTGGATTTAGTCTATGTTTACAGTTTTACAAAACATGTTGATGAACAAGAACCGCAAAAGCAAATGCACTAGGACATCCGAGAGAATACAAAGACAAGGCCCATGGATGATGATAACGATACATAGATAGTCGTAATTAATAAGTGCTGCACATCTACTTTGCTATGTACTCCATCTATAAAAACAAAAGTTAATTATTAAATAAGATATAGTGATAAATGAATAAAACAAATTTGAGGGGGAAGAACGATGGAAAAGAGATAAAAGGTTAGAGGAAGTGACAAAGAATAATAAAGAAGAAAGGGACAGGTGAGATGGTGAATTTGAAACCCTAATAATACGACAAACAAATGAAAGAAAAGAACATTTTAAAAATGTTATAAAAATTGAGAGATTTATAAATATAAAAGTAGGAAACAAGCTGTTGTCGTCCATAAGATGTTGACTGCCAATCTCTAATGCTTCCAAAAGACATTCATAGTTTTGCTATAAACCATTAGTATTTTACAACCAACACGTCACTTCCTAGCTTTTTGTTACCTATATCTAATTCGGAACTTAGTTGACTCTTAACTATTTCTTAAGAAATATAATGGAATTCAGGTAGCCATATAGTTTTAAAAGAGTACTTTGCAACAACGAGACCTGAGGATATGTAAGTTTATGTACTAGCTAGCAAAAGTTTTTTGATAGTTGGAATTAAATGGACAAATGTAAACCAAAAGTTTTACATCTGTTTGGAGAAGTTAATCTGCTCTCTATCTGCTTATGTTTGCACGTCAAAAGTCGGCGACCTTTGAAGCTTACATAGAGATACATATATGGAATATAGATAGTGACAAAAGAAAGAATAAAACTAAATACGTTAGAGAGCAAATATGTCGGCTTCGTTCGTTCGTTCTTTCATGTTGGTGCTGACTAACATACTAATAAGTATCTTGTTCAAAAAAACATACTAATAAGTATGCATGATTACTAAGGAGAGGATACGGATAGTTTATAGATTATTGTCTTATTGATTAGCTTCGTATTATCGTATATACAACTCTTTCAGCTGCGTTACTGAGCAAAGTATCCATATATAACTCTTGATTATGCATTGTAATTATCTTTGTAAATCCAGAATAGTCGTATGATTTTCGGCAGTTGCTAGACATACATACGAAGCTAGGTATGTTGGCTAGTCGGCAAGAGTGATTTTGCTATTTTTTTCTTTGTCGTTATTTGGTAACAGCTATCAACAATGACATTAATACAACTCCATATAAAAAGTTAATTCCATGAATATACTTCATCCATCCGTTTCATTATAAGTATTATTTAAATATTTTTTACACATATTAAAAAATTGATTAAAATATATTTATGTTTTCATTAATTACGTCTAATTGAACAATGCTATTTGAGATAAATAAATTTATTTATTAAATCAATGTATTTTACAATTAATATTCAACTGAAAATAAATAAAAACTGCCGTGAAAATTTAAAACGATACTTTTTATGTAACAGGAAAAAAGAATAAGCTAAAATGACAGAAACAGAGTAAATATTAATTACATGCCAGTAAACCCAGCTGTCTTAATTTACTAATCATTAAGTGGTATCCAGAGATAAAAGATACTGTTGTGAACATTTTTTATTCGATTTTCCAAACGAATGTAATAAGCACAAGATGTCGTGGAACATTTTCTTTATTCTATTGATGATATAGTATTGATGCTATATATGACATGAATGAAGAATATACTACAATTTTTATATATATAATTCTCCTTTTCACAGATTTTTCTAGAAATATTCTCTCTTTTGTGTTTGTGACACTTGAAAGAAATATCAATTTAGAAATATTATCTCTTTTGTGTTTGTGACACTCGAAAAAATATCAATTTTAGGAAAAGAAATCTAAATTAAAAGACTTTTAAAAAGAAATAAAGCTAAGAGAGCCTAACCTAAAGCTATTTTTTTTTATTAGTTTCTCTGAGGCCCACCAAACAGTCTTCTCACACACACTCTCCCTGGCAGTCGGTGTTCGGGGATTTGGTTCAAATCTATTTGAGTTTCAGATTTTTGGAATCAAATATTTCACCCTATTCGGATACTTCCTCTGTTTTTATATGTAAGTAATTTTAGTTAAAAGTGATAATATTAAGAAAATTGTTACTTTTGAAAAAATAACATTTAATACATAAATTTAACCAATAATAAAAAGGCATGAATTATTAGATTGGTCACAACATATGTAATAAATGTAAAAGTTGCTTTGGATTGTGTAAACATCTTATATTGTGAAACAAACTTATTTTGCTAAAACTACTTACATATAAAAACTGAGGGAGTATTTTTTAATTTCTGTTAGGATTTAGTTCGGATCTCTACGGGTTCGGTTCAGATTTGAAAAACCCGTTTAAATAATTTTTAAAATTTTAAAATTCATTATATATTTTAAAATTTTCAAAATCTATAAATAAAATACTATATTACATATAAATTTGAATAACATATCTCAAAATACCTAAACTTAGCATATAAATTAGTTTGGTTTGAATATTTTGATAGATAATCAATAGATATTTCAAATATTTTTGGTGTTCTAAGTATATTTTAGCTATTTTAGATATTTACTTTTGATTTGTATATATTTTTAAGTATTTAAGACAATTTAAAAGTATCTTATATATTTTTGGATATTTTAAATATACATTAATCTAAAAATAAATGATATATTTAGATATATAATCTATTTCGGATACATTCGAGTATCCGAAATACTTCGGATCAGTTTCGGTTCTCTGAATACCAAAATTTTGAACCTGTTTGGATATTTAATCAATTTTGATTCAAATTTGGTACTATTTTTTTTGATCGGGTTCGGTTTGGTTGTTTGTATCCGGTTGATTTACCGAGCCCTACTCCCCCTACAATGGACTTGTCCGACTTAACCGCGCACGTTACACCACGTGATCGTATCCATGCTAAAATACGCAGATATTTCTTATCCTCTTCCTCTTGGCGCATTATAAATATTTTCCTTTCAAGCCTTTTGTGTTTATGCTTTAGTTCTTTAAGCTACTAAACCCATTTGATCTGAAGTTTTTAACTTTCGCAAATCAAGCCACGAGTTTTCGGTTCTCGACTTGGAAAGTCTCGTCCTTTCGATCTCAATCGCGTCTCTGTGTTGTCTTAACAAAAGGAGTTTCTGCTTCAATGGCAGCGAGCGATGAAGTTAATCTTATTGATAGCAAGGTAAGTATTGTAGCATCTGGATTTAATTTTGTTTTAAAAGTTTCTAAATCGAGTGAAAACAAATGGGTCTCTTTCTATTTCCGGTTTAAGTTAGGTTCTTGATGTTCTTACGGTTCTGCTCTTGTGTCTGAGCTTATTTAGATTAGTTTGATTGGATTACTACATCAATCTTTTAAATAAATAAAGAAATTCAAAGCTAAGGTGATGAAACGTGTCGTTTTGTTTGATAGTCTCTCTCTGTGCTTTCTTGTTTTGATTTTTGAATCAAAAGATTGTGTATTTGTGTGTTAATGTTTGCTTATTAAACTCTAATCGTGTTTGTTTTTTAATGCAGACAGTGGTTCCTCTCAACACATGGGTCTTAATCTCCACCTTCAAACTATCCTACAACCTCCTCCGTCGATCAGACGGAACGTTCAACCGCCACTTAGCCGAGTACCTTGACCGTAAAGTCACCGCAAACGCCAACCCCGAAGACGGCGTGTTCTCATTCGACGTGGTAATAGACCGAACCACCAGCCTCCTAAGCAGAGTCTACAGACCAGCTTACGCATCAGACCAAGAGGGACCTGTTAGTGTCCTAGACCTCGAGAAGCCCCTTGATGACGAGATAGTCCCCGTGATACTGTTCTTCCACGGAGGCAGCTTCGCTCACTCCTCATCCAACAGCAAGATCTACGACACGCTCTGCCGCAGGCTCGTCGGCGCGTGCGGCGGCTGCGTTGTCGTCTCTGTGAACTACCGCCGCGCGCCTGAAAGCCCTTACCCTTGCGCTTACGACGATGGCTGGACGGCTCTCAACTGGGTGAACTCGAGGACGTGGCTCGAGTCCAAGAAAGACTCGAAGGTTCGTATCTTTTTAGCGGGAGATAGCTCAGGTGGGAACATAGTGCATAACGTGGCGTTAAAGGCCGGTGAAGCGGGGATTGATGTGTTGGGGAACGTTCTGCTTAACCCCATGTTTGGTGGGGAGGAGAGGACAGAGTCTGAGAAGCGTCTTGATGGGAAGTACTTTGTGACGGTTAGGGACCGTGATTGGTATTGGAAAGCTTTTTTGCCTGAAGGGGAGGATAGAGAGCATCCTGCTTGTAACCCGTTTGGGGCGAGAGCGAAGAGCTTAAGAGGGTTGAGGTTTCCCAAGAGTCTTGTCGTTGTGGCGGGTTTGGATTTGATTCAGGATTGGCAGTTAGCTTACGCGGAAGGGCTGGAGAGAGCGGGGAAAGAGGTTAGGCTTGTGCATTTGGAGAAGGCTACTATTGGGTTTTACCTGTTGCCTAATAATAGTTATTTTCATAGTGTTATGGATGAGATTGCTGCGTTTGTTAACGCGGAGAGTTGAGGTTTTAGTGGTTGCTTTAGTTAGTTTGTGTGGTGTTTTGTGGGAAGCGTGTGCAACTGTGACTCTGAAAAGCCTAAAGCCAGTAGAAGAACAGCGAAGTGCGTTCAGAGACTTGGAAAGGAACAAAGTAGTAGTGACATCTTTTGTTGTTTATAATGTTTGGCTTGTAGTTGTTAGTCTTTACTTAACTATAAAGCTGTTTCTTCAGCATTGGAGTGATAGTTAATGGATATATACTTCCAAGAATGTATGTAGTATTTAGCTTATGGAGTTATCTTGTATTGTATTTTTGCTCCTTTTTTTTCATTGTACTCTGATGTATTTACAAAATAAGGATTGCACTTAACCATGAGTATTTTGAATCTTTCACATTGATTTAACATCATCACAACGACAAAACAAAGACTAGATCTTTTGCATGATAGTGTTTCAAAAGGCCAAAAAGGCATAGTAGTTGGTACAATGATGAACAGCTAAAGCTTGTTAAAAAGGACAAAAGAAGCGGAGTCCACCTTAACTAAGACCACATACGGAATGGACCATGACTCCATGAGTATGCAAACTCTTTTCAATGAAGAGAAATTTGTGAATAATGTGGCTTTTCACACCAGACAAAAACATATGACTTATGTTCAAGACAGCTTCTGAGACCTGAAAGTTCTCAACCTTTGCTTGCTTCTCAGTCACTGACCCACTCAACAAGGCTAAAGAAAATCAACGAATGCTCATGATGAAAGATTATATTTCATATTAGGAGTTGTTGAGACCTAAACAACATTATTTTGCAAGGCATGAAGTAAACAGCTCTAGTGAGATGCTGATCAAGGGAACAAGGGGGATAAAAAACCATGTTGAGGTGTGCTTAACGAGTCCTAGAGGCATAGGCAAAGGATGCAGCAGCAAAAATCGTTGTTACGGAGGAAACAACTGTCCAGAAGCTCTTCTTCTTGTGCGCCTCTTCTGTTGACTGCTTCATTGACTCGGCTTCTTTCTTCATCTCCTCGATTATGCTCTCTTTGTTTTTGAACGCTTTCTCTATTGATTCTAGCTCCAAGGCATAGGATTCCGCTCCGTTTTCTTGCTTCTGCTGCTCGCTATCTGAGTGCGACACAGCGGATGCGGCGCGCTTTAGCATCACCAAGCTGCGTTTTGCATCCGTTCCAGCGGACTCTATCAGAGCATCGATAGCTTTTGTGAGCTCTAGAAGCTTCTTTTCCAGGATAGCCTTTTCGCTTTTCAGTGATTTGGATTGTTTCTCCAGATCATTCTTTGCTGTAGATAAACTCTCCTGCTCGATCTTAACTTTCTCAAGCTCTACTAGAGTTGTCTCAATCATCTTCTCTGACTTTGAAACATCTGCCTTGAGATCCTCTCCGTGTCTCTTCTCCTCATCAAGCGCCTTACCAGCTTCCTCTCTCTCGACCTCAACCTGCTCAAGCGCATCCCTTAGCTCTCCAACTTTACACTGAAGCTTCTCATTGGTCTCGGTTCGATCAACACAATCCTTTTGCAGCGCGGCAACGGCACGCTCTAGCTCATCAACCTTACGACTCAACTCAACACGCTTTGCCTCCCCACTAAAAACACGCTCCTCGAGCTCAACTTTCTCCCTACACAACTGGTCAATCAACTTTTCCTTATCCAAGCACTGCACACTGACCATCACCATCTGCTTCTCAACTGAACTCTTCTCCTTATTCAACCTCTCAAGCTCAGACTCCTTAACCATCTTCTCTTTCCCTATAACACCAATCTGCACCATCATCACCCTCTCTTTCTCAACGGACTCATCAAGATTCTTCTCCAACCTAACAACCACACCCCTCAAAGCCTTCTCTTCCTTCCTCAAACTCTCCACAGCATCACTCACCTCGCCTAACTTCCTCTCCAACTCCTCGATTTCCCCTCTCTGATCACTCTTTACAATCTCCATCTCATTCTTTTCACTCCTCAACCCCTCAATCTCCTCCTCCTTCTCTTCCATAGCCTTCTCCATCTCAATCCTCTCCTCTTCTCTCACCATCCTCTCCTCCACCAGCACAACCACACTCTCCTTCAATTTATTCAATTCCTCACTCTGCAACTCAAACACGCCCTTGATCACATCCCTATCCCTCACAACCCTCTCCACTCCAACGCCCATCTCCCTAAACCTACACCCGACGTAATCCATAACCAACCCCAACTCCATCCTCAGCCCCAGGTTCTCGTCCCTAACCTGATCCAACTCGCCACGCATCTCGCCTCTCTCGGCGCCGTAGCGAGCCAGCTCGGTCTCCAGCTCGGTCTTGGCATTTGCCAGCGAATCGATCTGCTGCCGCTTCTCAACCGTCTGCTTGACGAGCATCGCGTTGAGAGACTTCAGGTTCTGGACCTTCTCGTGGTGGTCTTCTTCCATGGAAGACTGCCGGCTAAGTTTAGTAGCTTTCTCGTCGTGGCTTTGTGGAGTATCGTCGACGGTGGCGTCACTCTTACGCGTCCCTTTCTTCTTGGCCATTGAGATTCTCGAAGTTGCGGAAAGTGGCGGCGGAGGATTAGGGTTTATGGGGGTTTGAGGATTTCGATGGGAGTGTTGCAGATATAGAGGAGGGAGGGAGATTGGGAAGATAAAGAGACCCCAATTTGGGGGGGTAAATTCGAAAATTCAAAAGTTGGGGTCCCAGAATTTAAGGGGTGGGATATCTTATCGATCTTTTCTGTCAGTTACGAGGATATTTTCGTAAATCTGTATTGTTGCAACTTGCAAATGGGTGTGTTACATGACAAAAAAATTCGGATCCAAATAACCGAACCCGATCCGAAAAAGTAGTACCGAATCCGAACCGAAATTGATTAAATATCCGAATAAATTCAAAATTACTGAAACTGAACCCGACTCGAACCGAAATATTTCGGATACCCAAATGTAGCCGAAATACATTTATATACCTAAATATATTACTTATTTTTAGATTTAATATATATTAAAAACTTTTAAGTTGTCTAAAATACTTGAAAATATACATAAATAGTCAAAAATTAATGTCTAAAATAGCTAAAATATATTCAAAACACCAAAACACTTGAAATGTCTATTGATTTTCTATCCAAATATTCAAATCAAACTAATTTATATGTTAATTTTTGGTATTTGGACATATATTATACAAATTTATATGTAAAATATTATTTTGTTTTACAGATTTTGAGAAATTTTAAGCATATAATGAATATTAAAATTTTAAAAATAATTTAAATGGGTTATCCAAATCCGAACCGAACCCCAACCGAAATTTAGAAATACCCGAATGAAGTTGAAATCTTTAAACCCGAAAACCTAAAACTCAAATAGACCCGAACGGGTACCCGAACGGGTACCCGAACGCCGAATATTAAGTTTAGTCTACCCGTCGATTTTATGAGTCTCTTCGGTTTATTAGTCATAAATATTTCCTATCCGGTTCAATTTTTTTCACTAGACCAAAATATTAGTAGTATTCCTTTAATCAAGTAGCTTTGATTAAAGTTTCATTAATGTTTCAATGCCATGTAAATTTATGATTTAAATCCTAAAAAATCGATTTATTCCTAATTATATAGTTTTTTTTTTTAAATTATTTTATCAAAATGTTTTTAAAATTGTGTAAAATGGAACCATTACATGTGAATCTTTATAATGCGGTTCAGTGTGATACAAATATATGCCTATACATAAACTCTCATAGTCATAGATATATAGAATTGCGTTGTAAAATTGTTTTGTAGTAATTTTCGTATGAAAATGTTTTAGTAGTATGAAATCGAATTTAAAATGAGTGAAACGGTAACTATATCTAGACTTGAATTTCATATTTACATTCTCCAAATAACAAAAACCTAAATAGTTTTTTTTACATAATAATTTTTGTTTAATTTTTCAAGAAGCTAAAGCAACCTCTCGAATGTGGTCAAGATCTCTCAAGTACTTAGTTGAGTTATACTCTATACTATCTAATAAATCTTCAGAATACGTTCGTTGCATCATATTTCTCTTGTCTTCTCTTAGAGTCATATCAACACCTTCTTGACCTAATAATAATTCCACAACCTGAATACATTGAAAAGATAATATAACCATTAACGGATCAAACAAGGATCACAAACGACGCCTAATCCGGACTTAAGAATCAGAAAAGATTTAGAGCTCAAACTGAATAACACTACATGTATGGACCGGAACCAAACCGGATGGAATAATCTTTTTGTACCTGGCTCATCCGAGGTCGTAGGAGAGAAGACTGTTCGATGCATAAAGAAGCCGTGGAAGTTAACCGGCTAAGCTCTTCTAGGTTATACTCATCTCCAAGAGACGGATCCACCAATTGCGTTATCTCTTTCTTATCTAGTAACGGCTTGGCCTGTGACCATAAATAAAACGAAACATTACTTGTGTACCAAACACGTAATAATAAAAGGAACTTCTAATTAGCTATGAAACCGGTTAGGTTAAGCCTCATATATCAAACCGGTCCGTATACTCACCCATAAGACAAGGCTCTGCTGAGAATCGTCAAGAGCAGGATGGCCGGTTATAAGCTCCAAGAGAAGTACTCCAAAGGCGAAAACATCGGTCTTCTCATCAACTATTCCGTGCATAAAATATTCCGGCGCAAAGTACCTACATAACATACTCTCAACTAAACCATATACAAAACAGAATCATTTAAAACATCTATAAAACATTTTATATACAAACCGTTACCCGAATGTTCCTTCGAATTTGGATACGTTGTGGTGCGTCAATTGCTTAGGAAGCCATTTGGCTAATCCGAAATCACAAATCTGCGGTTGAAAATCCTCGGTGAGGAGAATGTTATCAGCTTTAATGTCTCGATGAATGATTCGTCTTTGACAACCTTCATGTAGATACATTAGTCCATCTGCTGTTCCTGACGCCACCTTGTAACGTCTGTTCCAAGTAAGCTTATCTTTTGAAGGTCCTGCAAAGAATAAACAGAATACTTAGAACAAATATATGACCATGGTCGGTTTTGGGCACAACCAGATAAAACATTTGCCTTAACTCCCTTTTTTTAAAAAATATTATATATAGGTTGCATGATCCTAAATTGTCAAAATAAATAAATAATTAAAAGTAATCATGTTTTTGGCCCAGAACAAGACGGCATATGCTTTAGCTAAGACTGCGAGAACTTTTCATAGAGATTTATTGTTTTATGGTTGTGATGTCCCGGTCTGGTAAGTCTGGATTCCCAAATCACCTCTAGTTTAACCGATAGAATAGCTTTTTGATGTCAAAAAAAAAAGTATGATTCAAGGAGAATTTAGGATTGGAACATAAACCATGGAGGAGAGAGCCTAGGCTTCCAAGAGGAGATAGCCAGAAAACGAGATGCATTCCACCGTCGATGCAACAACCAATGAACTTGGCCGTGTTAGGGTGATCAACATGAGCTATAATCCCAAGTTCGGACAAAAACTCAGCTGTCTGCTCGTCTGGTGTGCCTTTTATGAGACGTTTCACAGCGATTAGCTTCCCTTCTGGTAGAATCCCTTGGTAAACCTCTGCGTAACCGCCTCTTCCGATTATATTTTCTGCAAATAGTTTAGTAGGTCTCTTAGTCGTTACCAAACAGTCCCTAAAGTAGTATAATATTATAAGGCAATTTATTTTTTTGAAACATTTATAAGGAAAGTTTTAAACTCGTTACCGGGGCTGAATTTATCAGTTGCGATTTCTAGGTCAGTGATTGAGAAGCTGTGTAAAGATGATTGAAAGTCGTAGATATCGTGGACGTTCAGAACGTCTACGTGCTGATCTACGTTTTTATTGCGTCTATGTGCTAATGGAGGAAAGGAAGAGAGGCGTTTCATGGACTTGCGTTTCCAATGTTTGAAGAACTTTCCCCAGTTAGAAGATGCTCTGTGGTTCTTGATGCGTGCTTCTGCGTCTGCGTTTGCGTTTTCAACAGCTTCTCTATTTGGAGGAGGATCGTCTAAGGAAGACGAGGTCGAGGAGATTGAGCATCGGGTTAAGCAGGCTTCTAGGACTCCTCTCGGTGAGTTAGTATCTTGCTTCTCTTTCTCTACCCCTTGACATCTCAGATCTGTGAGGATAAGAGAGAGAGAGACAAGACAAGACATTGGTGAGATCCATGCAAGAGACTAGGTTTCTTGGTGCACAAGCAATGATATATTTAAAATAAAAAATAAACACAAGGACACGATAAAACAGAGGAAACAGAGAACAAAGGAAGCATATAGTAGTTGTTACCGTGAGCTGAAGCAGAATTAGTGAGCAAAGCATTGGTTCTTTTGTGTTTTGGAGTATGGTTCAGGTCGTTTGAATCTTCTTCAGTGGCATAACTTGAATATTTTGGGCTGTACCTGCAAGAGTAGCATGAAAGAATATTCAGACATCATTTCTTGTCTACATACATGACTAAATCAAGAACGAGAAAGAAAAACAAAACCATAGAAATGAGTTACATTGGAAGAGCACAACACAAAGGAGAAGCTTCGCTGCTTTTGTCTACCACCATTAAAATTACTTTTAACGTTTTTTTCTCAAAAACCCTAAGAAATTGAAAGATAGAGGATTATAGGAAACAAATAGAAGAGATTTTTGAACTTTTAATGTTCGTCTCGAGACACCCGAAATAAAAGGGTTTTGTCTTTGTGTTTTGAATTTGATTACTAATTTAATTGTTTTCCGTTGACCAATGAATATATTAGTAGGAGTATTAGTTTTCTTGTTAAACTATTAATTAGACTCTAATCCTATAAATGGTAATGCTTTTGATTTTTTCAATTTGAATTGAGTGGACACTTTTCTTAGCTTCATTTATTGATAGAATCCTGAGGAGTCGTCTCTTTATCCAAAGTCATCTCCTAATTTAGAGTCTTTTTAGGACAAAAGCCATTGTTGAGATTCTTTTTTCTTTTAAGGGCCTAATTAAATTCCCGCCACTTGAGTAATCTAATTTTAAACTTTACTAAGACCATCAGCATTAGTGAACCCCATGGAAGGGGTTCACAAAATATTTTTTTATTATTATTTTTTTTCTGTTTGATTTTTGTTTTTTTTTTTTAAAAAAAAATTATTAATAAGACCAATCGCGGGCCGCCACTTGTCGTGGGGTCGGCGCTACAGTGATGATCCGGGTTCACTGGAGTAAACTCCCAAGAGGTAGGTTCATTGCTTTTGTTTATTTTAATATTTTTTTTTTCGAAAACTGTGTGAACTCTCCTTGGAGTTCACCAATGCTGATGCCAATGCTGATGCTCTAAGTACCAGCTTACATTCTTGTAGTGTCACCCTTAGTGTCACCAGCTGAGCCGGCTCTTACCCATGACAACATGGACATTTGCCTTAGGTCCATGGATCTATAATTTTTTGTGCGTTGTTTTAAATGTTCATTCAATCTGTTAAAATTATCAAAAATGCATAATTAAGTAAACTGAATTTACTTTATTAAAAACAAAACAATAAAAAATCTATATTTTTGCCATTAGTTATGAGATACTTTTTTTTGTCTTAGGTTTTAGAACTCAAGTTAAAAAAATATATAGAAAAAAATATATAGAAAATAATTATAAAAAAGTCTATAGTTCATATTTTGCCCATTACTATTATATTAGTTAAGACTGCACCGGTCACCGTCTAATTATACTGTCGTGTTCACCAACATCATTTAGGAAGTTTTTGATACGCATCTTTTACGTATTCACCAACGGCAGCCTGAAGTAGCCTATTAAAATAAACTATTCTTACGTAGAAAATAGTGGGACATTCAAAATAGCGTAATGTGAAACTATTGTATCATCAGTTAGGTTTTTGTTTTGTCACAAAGTTCAATTAGTTTTTGTTTGTTTGTTTGTTTAGTTAGGTTTCTATTTCCCTCTCTCCTGCTTAAAATATGTGCGGGCCTAATGGACTCCCTTAAAATTGTTTTAGGAATTTAAGTATGTTTAATTAACAGATTGGGTCAGGACAAGATAACTCATGTTAACCCCTACTCTTGTTCAAAATTGGTGCTGGTCTAACGGGCTTTAGTTAGATACTCACTTTTCACTTTTCATATTTAGTAAAAAAAAATGTTAGTCCATTTTAGGAAATTAAAACAAGAAAACGATCGAAGCAGCTTTAATTTTTTTTCTTGTGTCAACATATATTCTTACTCTCTCTTCGTTTCATATTATGTATCGTCTTAGTTCTTAAAATTTATATAATTATAAGTCTCGTTTTACATTTTCAATGTATACATTAAATAAAATTTTCAGTTTTTTTTTTAATTTATTAGTTAACAAAACCAAACAAACTACTCTATTAAACAAAGGTAAAACAAAAAAAAGTTACTAATTTTCTTAATTTACATACAAAAACCTTTAAGACACTTATTGTAAAACAGAAAAAGTAATAAATAGTATTATATTTGTTTCGTTAAAAGTATTATTTTGATATATTTCACACATATTAAAAAAACTGTAAAATATATTAATACTAGTGGTATTCCGGCGCTACGCGCCAGGTTAATATGTTTTATTTTTAATGAATATTAAATTAATTTTATGATTTTAGTAAATAAAATATTTCAAAATATTTGAAGATGCAAATATGTTGAAAGAGTGATAATATTTCTGATCCATTTGATAGTTGTTAGCGATCCTATTATATCATTTTATTTTGAAGTTGGTTAGGTCAAAGAGAAATATCATAAGTGGTTTTCACTGATCGATTCAATAAAAATAGAATAAATAGTTGATAGTCACAATAAAGTTAATATACTTGAACTTTAAACATAAAGTAAAGTTGATGTTCGAAAAGAAAAAATGTAGGGCTGGAAAAATAAACTGAACCCGAAAATCTGAACCGAATTCGATCCGATAAAAATGAATCTGAACTAATCTGAACCCGACATAAATACTGATGGATATTCTTTTATGATATTTCGGGGTTATGTGTTTTATCCGAACTGAACTCTAACTTAAATGGATATCTGATAGAACCCGAAATATTCAAAATCCCAAAATGAACTTATACCAAACATTCCAAACATGATTTCAATTCCTAATATGTATCCAAAATACACTACGATATTATTGAACATCTAAACATTTACAATTTACTTTTGTCTCTTTATGTGTTTATCCATATCAATTGTTCCTAATTTGTTTCAGTGATGATTTAATGGTTGTACTATATATGATTTCTAATCGTGTATGTTGAATAGTGCAACTATTTTTTTTGGTTCATTACAATTTCAGATTCAGCATTTCTTTGGGAGTTCATATTGTAAGGTGCTATTTTTATTTTTATTTGATATTTAGGTTAGATTAAGACTGGGGATTACTTATCAAAACATCAAGAAGAAAAATAAGCAGAATTGTTTATAAAAATCACACAAAAGTTCTATGAAAATTTGTGATCGAAGAAAATGAAAATGAAAATCATGAACCTGCTATATAAATAATAAAAAAATAAAAAACTGTTGGTTACATTAATACACAGAAGTTGCAAAATATTATATGTGTTTGCTTGTGGTAAACATTCATGTTTAGTATTTAATCGTAGTAATAATTTTGTAAGTTTCATGTTTTTATATGTTCGAGGACCTTTTAATTTTTTTTTGCCCCAAGGTCTATCAAATGTTGAAGCCGGCCATGTACTTGACATTGCTTTATGTTGTTGTATTCAGATTCAATGGATAGTAACTTTTAACTTTTTCGAGCTTGTTTTTTTGTTTAGTCATAAAATGAATAGAGACAAGTTTCTTATTTAAGTCCTACATCTCCGTACTATATAATAGCAATTATTTCATTATAGGTCTAAAACGGGAACTTAGTTAATCAATTAATCTAAATTAATTATACAGTTTATTTGGTTTCTTCTTTTTTTTTTTTGAATTGAATATTAAATTGAATTTAAAAAGAAAAAGACCCCTTTACATCATGTGTGACCTTTCTAATCTTTTTGTATCAACTTCTATCACTTTTCTATATCAAATTCTCAAATTTTAAAAAAGAACTTCTATCTTGTAGCAAACCAATGTTGCATCCCTTCTCCCATCTTGATATCTCCTCTTCTCTGTATTAAGGTAAGCTTGTTCCTCATGTTTTTATCAAGCAACCTTGCCAAGAGGACCGATGGCACTGCGCCCTCACCATGGCGTCTCCTATTTCTTTCTCTCCATATCATGTACACAGCTGCTTGAAACATATATTTTATAAGGAACAACTGCATCTTTTCCCTTGTAAAGTCTCTCATTATTCTCAACAAGTCTTCCCACCACACTGTGTATACATCTCGAAGAATACCCTTCATCAAAATCTCCCAAATCTGAGCAGAGTAAACACAATACACATGATATATTGACATTCCCACCCCACTGCCTCATTCAATCTCCAGTTGGAAGTCTTCCTTTTAATGCAGTCCACAAAATAAACGAGTATTTTGGAGTCGCATATTTAAACCAAACTGCATTGTGCCAGTGACATAGTTGATGTCTTTCCCTGATGACCTCCCATGTTTCACTCGATGAAAAAGATCTCTTGTAACTCCCCTTTCCATTTACCCACAACGAGACATCTTCCTCATGTACTCTGCAAGTTCTGCTCAATTCAATCTCCATCTCAACTTTGTTAAGAATCACAACTCTGTGCTCTTTATTTGGTTTCTTCGAATATAAGTGCTATGTGTTGTACCTAAGTATTTGTGAATGTGCGACATGTCTTTTTGTGGAGATTGAAAATATTGTTGGGCTCTCGATGGTTAACTGTATCCACCTGTTGTCAACCTGGGTTGCAAGTGAGGTCGAGTTCGTATATAATAAATTAAAAATACATGCATACAACTATCAAACTCTGAGTTTACTTTCAAATGAATTGGCCCAACAAAAAACATAGTGAGCAAGCCACGAAAACACAATGTAAAAAAAACCAGCAACAAAAAGATTCAAGGAAACAATGAAACTCTAAACAATTATTCCAAGCGTTAAAGAAGATAAAATCATGTAGACTTGGCCACTCGCTAGCTAGAAAGCTAAGAAGTACATGGCTTTTTCCTCTATCCCCCTGCAACTTTGCTTCTTCATTAGTTACTCCACAAACAACAGTTGCATTTCCCTTTGTATCTCCATAAGCAGCGAATCCAGCGGTTGTTGCATCAGCGAATCCAGCGGTTGTTGCAGGGGGAACTTATTTCACAGTTTAATTTGTAAGGCTTAGTAGTCACTTCTCCTGCTCCAGGCATGTTATCTTGTGCGTTGTTATCACCTCCTACGAAAGAACAAAACAAAGAAAAGGGTAAGAAACAATAAACAATAAACGCGGAATAGCTTCAACTATTGGTTAAACTTACATCTTTAATTAGCAAAGTTTAGAATTGGTGGACGCTGGTTCCGGTCAAATATCCTCGAAATGGTGAAGAATTGATGATTTGAGGAAACAGAAAACTTGAGCACATGTCTGAGCTGATGTCTGAACTGATGCTAACTCTACTCTCTGTGATCTTTGGAGGTTTATTTGCCCACCTTACAGGTTCCTAAACTCCACGTCAAAAACATATTTCTACATAGATAAGGAGTCTGCCATAGGACAGACCATATTTACCCTTTACTACAAACAACATACATAAACATAAAAGCTTTAATCTTTACTGCAAGAAGAAAGCTTTTAAAAACAATGTTTACATACGCGACGCAATTAAAATCTAACAAACACATCAAACCGAATCCAGAATCAGATAAGAGAGTTAAGAAAAGGACCTGGCAAGATGAGTGTAGGGAAGCTGCTTAGACAACTCTTGGCATTTCTCAACAGTAGCTGGCTCCTGGATATACTGTCTGTTCTTCTCCAGAAACTGTTTGTAGTAAGTAGTGCCGTGCTTGGACACAAACTTTGATGCTTCACAGGCCTTTGACTTCATCTGTAGCAACTTGGATGCCATCTATCAAAACTGCCTTTTTCCTGACCCAAAAAACGTTAGGATATTAGATGTTAAATCCAATTTCATTATCAAATGCCATCAAACGGGTTAAGCTTTAGAAAGACACGAGGAACCAAAAAGCATCATTGGAACCGTGACCACCAATTCAATGTGACAAAAAAAAACCATAATCATTGAAAGTTTAGATCTTTTCCAATATAGCCCGACCGTATGAACATTGCATTATTCGCTCGTAAGCTCATACAAAAGTGCAGATCTAATCGGTCAAATTCCCCAAAAGGGTAAAATGTAATTGTAATTGCTTAGAGGGTTAGTATGAAACAATGGATCTTACATTTTCATTGATGAGCAACATATCGAGGCTCATCAGTTCCCCACCTTTGTTGATGTTTCTCGCCTCCCAAAACCTCAACAGACGGACCTCGGCGGTGTTGCTGTGTTGGAGCATTGCCCGACTCTCAGATCAGCAAGGAGCGTGTAAAAAGTGGCCATATCGCTTGCTATGAGAATATTTGTTTTTCGAAATAGTTTGAGTTGAACTCAACATCGAAGAAAGGAGAGACATTTATAAGTGAAGCTTCAACCACTTACTGGGAAAACGAAAAGGTATATTGATTGACTCATGTGGGCAGAATGAATAATTAAGAAAAACTCAGAGTAAAGCGATGATTTAAGGAGCGGGGAGACGTTACAGAGTTTGGAATTGACGCTTTCAGTTGGTGAATCACATCGTTGCGGCCACACGTGAAAGAGGAAGACGACGAGCAACCCTAATTCTGTTCGGCTCTGTAAACGGGCTAAATTTTGGGCCTTACCTATTAATTTTAATAAAAACCCACCCAGCCCACAAACAATCATTTCCGGAACGAACAGAAGGAAATTCACATAGAGTGTAAAACAATGACATGTGTCACAAAATGCCCCATTACAAGATGATGAGGTGGAGGGCTGTGCTTAGAGCATCTCCAACCCATAACACTATTTTAGTATCAAAACTACACTATTTTGGTGTAGTTTCAACACTAAAAAAATATTCTTTTCCAACCACAACACTAAACTTCACACTAAAAGTTATTTTATAATATTATATGTATTTAACTTTTTATTTGTCATTTATTTAATTATACAATTTATTAATAAAATAAGTGAATAGTGTTTTAGTGGAGTGAATAGTGTTATAGTGTAGTGAATAGTATCACACCAAATTTGGTGTAAAATTATAGTGTGACACTAAAATGGTGTGATTTTTGCAGTTGGATTGGAGAAGGTTTTAGTGTCAAAATCACACTGAAATAGTGTTTTGGAGTTGGGTTGGAAATGGTCTTAGAGCACAAACCTACTTTATATACATAAGATATCCTTATTCATGTAAAATTAATTAAATGAAAATAATTTAAATAACCTTTTTTAGTTATTCAAAAAATAAAAACGGATTTAATGTGAAAAATTGCATTAGAAATGTAAAATAACACTTTTTAAAGAAAAAAATAAATTTAAAATGAGACATTAAAAACTGATAATAATTAATTAAAGAACACTGAGGATAATTAATACTACAACCAATAATTGGTAGTATTAATTATCCACAGTTTTCTATAATTAATTATGATATCGACGGTTACGTGCATGTATTTTGTTTATCCTTCAAGAATATGATTTTTATGTCGTATTTTATGTTCTGAACAAGAGACTAACATGATTAATTTAGAAAATAAAATAAAACACATGACATATTTTGATAGACCCAAGAAAAAAGGTATGACTTTTAGGAGTGTTAGTTAATTAATTACGTTTAGAATTGGACAAGTGGGCTCCGATAGATATTATTCATTCAATACATTGACAATAAGTTTCTATCCGCAAAATTATGCTCATGCTTATGCATGTATTACTCCTTCCGTTTTATATTAAGTGTCGTTTTAGAGAATTTTTTTCGTTACAAAATAAGTGTCATTTTTTATTTTCAATGCAAAATTTATTTTTCTATTGGTTGAAATATGGTTAGTTGTATAGGTAATATTGTTTTTATAGTAAATGTACAAATTTTATTGTTTCCTTAATCCGCGTGCCGAAACCTAAAACGACACTTATAATGAAACATAGGGAGTATATATTAAGCAAATTAATCTTTTTCTACATAATATATCACCTATGTTCCTCTTTGTTTACGATAACATGATTATATTATAGTGTCAAGATTACACTATTTTAGTGTGATTTCATCACTAAAAATTTTTCATTTTCAAAACACTATTTTAGTGTAATTTTCACACTAAAACTCTTTAACCCAACACTAAAAATTATACTATTTTAATGTAACACTATAATTTCACATCAAAATAGTGTTTTGGAGTTGGGTTGGAAATATCCTTTCGTTACAAGTGTTTATACAATTGTGCTCTGATATATAAAAAGCATGATATAACGCGACAAAGATGACTGAGCCCGGGACCTTCGGAACAGTGTAAACATATTAGTATCATGTTCAAAACACTACAAGAATGTAAACTGGAAATTAACTTATTAAATCCCCGGAATCTGGTTACGAACTAATAATGCAGCTAGAGATCGCAAGTTTTTTTTAAAAAAATTTCAGCCATACCGGAAATTAAAGTTATCAAAACCCTGTCACATAACAACATGTCAATCATTTATCGAGCATTTCCTTCCCTTTTATGCTCAAGTTGATGATGTCAAAGGATGTCGAGGTGAATAAAGAAGTAAATTCAGCAGAAAAAAATAACATGTTATCAATTGGCTTTAAGCCGCTCATAAAAACCGACAGAGAAACAATGTTCTCCACAATCATCAAGTCATTCCTCCACCGGTTATCTTCAAGCTGATTGACAGAGAGACATTAAAAAATACAATTACGGCAAGGCGCCACAAGCGCAAATCAGAAATGTAACGCGGCTCTGGATTAGATAACCAAATCTTTGCCATTTACCAAATCTACTACCATTCTTTTTATTATTCTTTTTTGCAAAGAAGGAATGTAACGCGGCTCTGGATTAGATAACCAAATCTTTGCCATTTACCAAATCTACTACCATTCTTTTTATTATTCTTTTTTGCAAAGAAGGTGGTCTTCTAAGGTCTTTTATGTAAGCCCAAGCTATATTTATGGAAACGGTAAGGTTATTAACATGAGACGCACATCTTACAAACATACAATTGATAAAATTGTTCGTTTGCCATGTTTTTCCAGAGGCAACATGGATTTCTAGATAAAGTTGTTGATGAACAATTTTTTTTTAATTGTTCCTTCCTTTCCAATACATCAGAGCATGTCCAATGGTTCTAATGATTAGTTTAATAGTTACGTTAATTTTGTAATTTGTGAAGTTTAGAACCTTTGCTAATGTAATAAAATTTGTCACGGTCCAATGGGAGAACCTCTTTGAAGTTCTTAAAAAAAAAATTTTAGAAGTTGAATTTTTCAAAATGGAAGCAACTTTTTATACCATAAGAAGAATCCTAATCTACAACACCCAAGCTTGAAATTCAAAATCTATACAAATGTACTCTCTCTCTCTCTCTCTCTCTCTCTCTTTTTCCACAGAGAAACAAAGCGTTGTGGACAATCTACCCTAGGTGTAATTTAAGTGTGAGATGGATACTAGTGAAATAAGTTTACCTCAAGTTGGCTAAGTAAACATCACAGATAGACTCATCTGACAAACATCACGGAGATGGAGTTGGCCAAAAGGAACTCCATCTCCATATCAGTCTCCGAATCATCATCCCTCATGTGAGCGTCTGGAGAACTTCCATTCCCTTGGACTCTATAACCATAGGGTTGTTGGTGCTGAACGTCATGTGTGGCTGCATCAGCAGCAACATGCTTTGAATAATCACCTTCTCTTTTGGAGAGTGGTGCGTAAGCTGCTGCGTTTGGGTTCAATCATGATCCTCCTGACTTCATTGCTAACTCAGATACTAAACAAAGAACAGAGCAAATTGATTACTCTGATTCATACAGTAAAACAATAAGTATTTTGCTGAACTATCGAAGCAAGCAACAGATTCTCGATTACACAAGCTTATCACAATTCCAATCTGAACAACAATAAAAAATAAAGTCACAGAGAGATCATCGTTAATATGATCAGCTTCTATTGTTCATCGTAACGTCTTAGGAATCGACGGTAATGTACACATAGATTCCCCGAAACCTAAACGGAGAAAGATAACATGAACATACGAACGAAGATGCTATCTAGTATCTAGCCTTTAAGCCATGATCGGTCAAACGCGATTCTAGCTATCACATGAACATAGATTGCAGGAATCAAACAGAAACTAAAAAATATCTTCAGAGTAAATATGATCTATGGACGGAACGTTGAAGAAGAAACAAGAGAGAGAGAGAGAGAGAGAGAGAGAGGGAACAAGCTTCAGATAAAATATGACCTGTCAACGGAGAAGAAGAAATGAGAGAGAGAGAGAGGGAGAGAGAGAGCTTACCAGAGAAGAAGAGTCAAACGCGTTGAAGAAGATGGTTCGAGAGGAGAAACGATCGTAACTGCAGAGAAGGAATCAAACGAATCAAACAAAAAAGGAAATCGAGATCAGAAGTGAAAAAGAAGATGGAGTTATTGAGGTTGGAGGAGGAATCAAACGAATCAAACGAAGAAGGAGATCGAACGAGAGAGAAAATGGATTATCCATTACCAAAGGAACACGTAAGGGGTTCTTACACACTCTAAAAATCTCAAATTAAACATCGATTCTGTGTTTTTATTTTCTTTTTCATTTTTTTTTGTCTTTTGCTTAGAACCTCCTTTTATAACTGCCGATGGAGGTGGTCTCAGTTGTTACGAAATCTGAAACTAACTTAGACCATCTGCAATGGGGGTCCGTTAAGGATCCTTAGCTCCACATCCAATGTTTATCAAATTAAAAAACTATTATTTGAGCAACATAATACAAGGATTGATCCGTAAATAAGAAATTTAAGGATCAAATCCTTGTCTACGTGGCGGCTTGACTCTCTCATTGATTTCTGTCCATCTCCTTCTTCGTTTTCTTTCCTTTGATTTTATGCTAGATTTGTAGCTCTCTGATTGATTTCTATGTGGATCGAGCCATGTGGAGCCATGTCTTTCCTTTCCGCTGCCCCTGAAGATGGCAGCCATGTCTTTCCTTTCGGCTTCATCTGAAGATGGCAGCCATGTCTTTCCTTTCCTCTGCCCCTTCGAGCTCCTTCCATGGTGGTGGTCTTCCTGTGGGTAGGAGCGATCTTTGCCTCTTCGGTTTCTACCCTCAAACTGGAAATTCACAGAGACCCTCTCTTTCCATCAGGTGGGTTTCTCTACTTTCGATTAGTTATAGATTGATTAGATTTTTGAAGCTCTTTGCTTAAATCTATAGATGTTTGTGGTAAAGATGGCTAAAGTCGATAGCTTTAGTAGATTTTTATTGTGGATATGTGAATAACAGAACTAGAGAAGACACAAAGTAAGAGACTTGTGTTGCTAGTAATAATGGAGTTTGGTTTTTGTGGGTGACGTTTTTAGGTGCCAATCAACTAATACCAAAGAGCCAAAGAGTAGTTGTAATATTCTGGACAATGCGAGCAACCTTTTTACAAACCTGTTAAACGGTGGAAGTTTGGGTTCAATGCCCACTGCTGAAGGAGCTGTCTCTGATTTGTTTGGGAAGCCTCTCTTTTTATCCCTCTACGACTGGTTCATGGAGGTATATACTATTAAGACTTACTCTGATTTACATCTTAATGTTGAGAACTTTGTTGTTTTGATTCTGTGATGTTCTTGTTTTAAAGCATGGAGGAGTTTACAAACTTGTGTTTGGTCCAAAGGCATTTGTTGTCATCTCTGATCCTATTGTTGCGGCATGTCCTCAGAGAGAACTCGTTTTCCTATGACAAGGTAATGGAGTCAGTCAGTGTCTTTGTTTTGTTTTTTTTTGGTACCACCATCAAGTAACTTTTCTTTGTGTTTTTCTTTAGGGAGTTCTTGCTGAGATCTTAGAGCCCGTCATGGGAAAAGGGTTGATACCTGCTGACCTTGATACCTGGAAGTTAAGAAGAAGAGGTAAGTAAAGCTGTTTTTGTTACTCTCTCTATGTTTATGGCCATTGATGATGATCTGTGTTGCAGCTATAACTCATGCGTTCCATGCATTGTATTTGGAGGCCATTGTCAAAGTATTGAGCAAATGTTCTGAGAAAATGATACTGAAATTGAAATTGAAAAAGTTATAGTTTTTAAACTTATACATTTTTAAACTTCTCTTTTCTGGTATATTTATTTTTAATCATGCAATTAATAAAATTTCAGTTTCAATTTAAAAAAAAATTATTTTTTTATTTCTAAGAACTCTTAATTGGAGATCACCATTGGACACATTTATTTTGACTAGAATCCTTAACTATTCAAACAAAAAAAAAAAAAAATTAATATAATAATGATAAGGACTCCAAGAAGGAGTCCACCATTGCGGATGCTCTTATAAAGTTGTTTAATAAGGAAAAAACATACCCTGTAAAGTTTCTTTAAAACTATTATTGTTATTATTTTCACACATATGATTAACGAACAAGAATTACTAAGATCTTTTGTTGACTATATATATAGTTTTTAGTAAAAAAAACTAGATTAAAATAATAAAACGCGTGAAGGAGCTATTGAGCTAATAAAGAATTGGCATGATCCCACCTCCTACTGCCTATATATTGGGGTTGTTTTATTTATTTGATAGGTTTTCTTGGTAGCATTAAATATTTTTTTGCTAAATAGTAGTATTGACTATGAAATCAGGACCTTTAGGGAGGTATAATATGTTTGTATTATTATCGAGGGTCGCCTTGTTGCGTGCATGTACCTTATTTTATCATTTACTTCTAGAGAAATGATAATTACGTATACCGTAATGTATAGCTGCGTAAACATACACACATATATATATATATATATATATATATATATATATATATATATATATATATATATATATATATATATTCCTTAACAAGTTCAAAGGGATTTAGTTTTTTCTAAACTTTCAACAAGAACATCGCGTGATTAATTGAAAATGAACGACAAGTTACGACATTTTGGTGTTTCTTAATAAGTTTCTTGTAGAACTATAATTTGGACATGCGTATTCCATATTCACTTTTCAATGTCTGTCGTTTTTTTTGTTACTCACGCTGAATTATTATCACTGGTCAAAGCCAGTTTACAAAAAAAAATATAATAATATTATCACTGGTTCGAGTTGGCCCAGAATGTATATATTTACATATTATATATATATATCACTAGTGATTAATACCATGTTCTTTTACAAAGCAAAGTATAATAGCTGTGTGATATATTTTTGAACACCATACTTTAGTTTGTATGGTTTAAATAAATAGAATCATAAACATTCTATATATATATACACCCATGATTGTTTTAAAGGTTCGAAGTATATACTTCCATGTTTATTCTTTTTCTAATATCAAATATAAAACGTCTTTTATGCGAATTTCATTTTTGATAATATGTAGAATACCAACTCCACAACATATCAGCTTTGTTATGTAGTATAACATATAATAGGTTTGTTCTGTACTAGAACAGAAATGCCTTTTTATGGAAAATAACTAAAATGTTCAGAAGAGGCTAAATAGACGTCCACATGTGACCATGTAATACAACACAAACGACTAATCAATTTAATAGGTTTTTACACAACGATCACGGAATTGAATGGAGAACTTGGAAGACTTAGTCGCTTACAACTATTTAATCTAATAATCTCGAACTACCAATAGGAAGACGTGTGGGGATGAAGTTGCGTAGCCAGATTTTAAAAAATCAAATATATAAAATAGATTAATGTCAAATTGGTTTTTTTTTTTTCTTTTTTTTTTATTAAAACGGTTTCAAGAAATGATCGAAATCATAAGGTCCAACAAGCTTTTACAAAGCAAGTGGATAATAACAAACCCATAAACAATCGAAAACATCAGTTTCGAATCACTTAAGTGGTAGGATAAAATACACTTAGCCGCTTCCGCGTCCACGATTTCCTCTACCGCGGTTTCCTCGTCCGCGACCCGTGTACTGTAACTGCATCTCTTTAGTCTTGGTTGACGGTTTAACCGGTCTTTCTCGAAGAAATCTTCTTTCAGAAGGCCACATAAGATCCATCGAACTCAACTCCAAAGAGCTTGTTGGATCTTCTTCTTCTTCTCCTTCTTCTTCTTCTTCTTCTCCTTCCAAAGAAATCAGGGAAGCAAACTTGTTTGAACCTAAAACCGCCTCAGCTATTTCACTAACTTCTCTTTCGACCGCAAGTGGTGCTGGAGCGATCGAAGTATGAGAGAATGACAATGCTAGAGCAGAATCCATAGTCGGAGACTCAATAGCTTCATTAATACAAACAAGTGTAGGAGGTACATACATGTTCTCAAGTTCCGTAATAGTAGCCAAGGCAATTAGGTCGTCCACAGTAGTAACTCGTTCAACCAAATTTGATTCCTTACTTACCTCAAGATGGCTATTTGGTGGAGCTGGCGCATCTTGAGTTGTAAGAGCAAGCAACATTTTTAGGCAAAAAAAGATCAAGCAACATTCGCGTATCTTATTCATAATAGACAAAGAATTAAAACTAGTTAAAGTTTAAATAATTATTTCGGGACGTGACATTATTTTCGAATAATCTCCCTTGTCTATATCTAAGTCTAGCAAACAAGCAAACTGTACGTAGGCATGCCAATGAGATGGATATTATAGAAAGGCTGGCATCAGCACTTGGCAACATGACACACGCACATCTTATAACTCATTCAATAAAAGAAGACAACAGTTGTTGAGGGAAAAAGAAGAACAAAATTTTGTTTTTTTCCAACGGTACTTCCAATGCCAATAGTATCCAAAGGTGTTAATAAAGTTGAAATAACATAATTAAACAAAATTTTATAGTGTTTTATTCCTCAGTTCCTGTTCATTTCTTACGCGCATTTTGGTTAATTAGTTCTTAAATTGTAATTCTTTTACCAGCAATATAATATATATGTATGTGTATATAATCTCGCCAATGTATATGAAAGTAATATTTATAATTAATGATCTTTTAACCATTATTATTATTATTATTATTCCACAGAATTCTGTTTTTAATACGGTAAATGCTTTCAGGAACAAATCCTACAATTTTGGAAAAGCTTCCCAATTGAATATTTCTAGTGTTATCCTTATTTCTTCTTTCTTATTTCTGTTATAACCAAATTGATTATATTAGACATGATGTTACGTATGAGCACTAATATAAACAACCAGTACTTCGTTAGGTAGATAAATAGATGGCTCAAAAAGTTTATGGAACTGTAAGTCAAGTAATCCTCGTGTTTTAATTATAATATTTAATGTGTGTACAGTAAAGAAAGAGGTCAAAGCATCTAAGAAATCCATAAAAAGAAAAGCATAGTTCTCATTTGATCTATATATCGCTCTTGCTCTTTCTTTCTTTCTATTGCTCTTGATTTTTGAGATCTTTTCAATTCTTTAGACTTTGAGCTAAGAAAATGGAGGGAGAGAATAGTATTGAGAAAGGATTATTACTCGTAAATAAGGAAGAAACATCTGCAAATACAACTCCACTTCTTGTTTTTACCACTTTCATTATTGTCTCTGCTTCCTTCACCTTTGGCGTTGCAGTATGTTTCCAACTCTATCTCTTTCTCGAAACATAAATATATGATGGGGCATATTTGAAGAATTCTAAAGTTTTGTTTTGATTACTAATACACCTTTTTTCTAGAAATCTTATATATATGTACGTTAATGGAGTAAATAGTGGCCATTTGCATGTCAACTGAAAAAGTTTTGAAATTTTCAGAAAATGAATTGATTTTTTAAAATTACAAAATTAAAGGAGGTTTAACAACGTGGGACAACCAAACCTAATTTCTAGCCAGACTTCTTTTTGTTAAAAGCCTTCTAGCTAGTCATCGTAAATTTCGAAGCAATATACGTTTGATATCGAAATTTCAACTGTGTCGGTTTATAGCGACTTTAGACGACCAAACCTAATTTCTAGGAATCGGAGAGGAACAAAATTACATGGTCATATACCGCTAACTACGTTATTTTTTTTTTGGAGCACATAACTACGTTATTCTGTAAGATATTTTGTTTATTTGCTTTGAAGTATTCTAAATAAAATATCCCAACTGTCTTTAGTTTATTTAGATCGATATTCATGAATTTCAGTTATTTTTATGGGAACCAGTTAGGTTATACTGCCGGTACAATGTCTTCCATAATGGAAGATCTTGATCTTTCAATAGCACAAGTAAGTCTCTATCAGTTTCATTAAACTTTTATTTATTTATATGCTCATAGCTAATTCACGTAAGCTTTAACAAGAAAAACATATCATAAAAAAAAATCATCTCAGAAAATTATCTAACTGAAGTTATAATTCAAATATATTTCACAGTTTTCAGTATTTGGTTCGCTATTGACTTTTGGAGGAATGATCGGTGCAATATTTAGCGCCAAAAGTGCAGATGCATTTGGCCGTAAGATGGTTAGAGAAGCATTATCTTAACCCCATCCTTTATATTTGTCCATATATATTAATGTAATCGTAAACCTCTCAAACCTTTTATTTTATTATTTCCAGACTTTGTGGCTCGCCGAGGGATTCTGCATAAGTGGATGGCTTGCAATTGCACTAGCCAAGGTTTCTTCACAAGTCACGTTTCATCTAATTATATAATTATTATATTATTGCTTCATAAACTAAATCTCTAATCTTGTGATTATAACTTATTTTCCAATAGAATGTTATTTGGCTAGATCTGGGACGATTCTTTGTGGGAATTGGAGTTGGTCTCATTAGCTATGTGGTAAGAAAGTTTTAGATTTTTTTTTAATAATTTGAAAAGAATAAATTACCATCTCTAAACTTGTAACAATCCTTGTTTTTTAGATTCCTGTATATATCGCAGAAATAACTCCCAAAAATGTGCGAGGCACTTTTACATTTAGCAATCAGGTAATATATATCTTTAAATATATATTGATCTACGTTTAGCTAATAATGTTATAATTTTTATTTTACAGTTGTTGCAAAATTGTGGGCTGGCAACCGTATATTATCTTGGAAATTTCATGGCATGGAGAACGATAGCCCTTATCGGTGATTTTTTCACACTGATATTATTTATTTGTCTCAATCCTTCCATATGACTCACTGATCAAAATTTTAATTTATTATATTAAAATATTTAACTAATTAGACTTTAACATCTTCAGGAATTATCCCATGCTTGATACAGTTCTTTGGATTGTTTTTCATCCCCGAGTCTCCAAGATGGCTGGTTAGTCATATGAACCGTATCATATACTTCTCTAAGTTCGTTTTATTAACAATTTGCCAAGCAAAAAATATTAATGGGATTTTGCTAGGCAAGAGAAGGTGGTGATGAAGAATGTAAAGTTGTTCTTCAGAAGTTAAGAGGAAAAGAAGCTAATGTTATGAAGGAAACTCGTGAAATCATGGTACACATGCGTATACTTACCAAAACTAGGTTTAACTATCTAACATTTATTATTATTATATTATTTTGTAAGCAATTCTATATAAGAAAACTAGGTTTCATTTTGGAAAGATGACGATCACTTTTAATACTTGTCTTCATGAAAAACATCTTATTTATATATATATATGCAAATTTGTAGATTTGTGTTGATGCTACCGCAAATGTCAGCATGGGAAGTCTTTTCAAAAAGAAATATACTCGTCAACTTACAGTAAGAAAAGGAGTCTCATTCATTAGCAGCAAAAAAAAAAAGTTATTACTAAAGCAATTTGAATAAAATATAATTAACTAACTTGATCTTTGTATATGGTTAATTATGTTTAGATCGGTGTGGGTTTAATGCTTCTGCAGCAATTATCTGGAAGTGCAGGAATATCTTATTACGCAGGCAGCATATTTGAGCTTGCCGGTAATTTTTTATTTAGATATATATATCATTAGTTATTCAATGATTATTATGTCTTTCAATCCTTTGTTGTTATAAATGATGAAATTAATACTTTGAACTCTTAAGGGTTTCCTTCGCGGATTGGAATGACAGTGTTGTCAATGGTTGTGGTACGTAGTTGTAAAGTTTTCATAAAATCTGTCTATTTTATTTGTTGTTATTTACACTTCACCCCTGGATACATTGAGTTGGTTATGAAATTGTAGCGCATTTCAATGACGTATCAATGATATACCATGATAGGTACCAAAAGCTATATTGGGTCTGATACTTGTGGAGCGATGGGGAAGACGACCACTTCTGATGGTTAGAATGTTTTTATAGAATTTACTTAAGTTTGTTAATAGATTAATTAGTTTTTTAAAACAAGTATATAAATATAATTTAATGCACAAATTGCAGGTATCAGCACTAGGGCTATGTTTAAGTTGTATCTTTCTTGCATTATCGTTTGGATTGAAAGGTGTCCCTGGGTTTGTAAATTTTACACCCACCATGGCATTCATAGGAGTATTGGTAAATTCAAATAATTTTTTTTTTTAAATATATTGTTATTCTTTTTGTTTAGTTAGAACAGTTAAAAACTTTTTAGTTTTTGGTATTATCCACATATCCAAACAGACATTCAATATGATGTTCGCAGCTGGACTAGGAGCACTACCATGGATTATAATGTCTGAGGTATATCCACATATATATAAAATATTTTTTACATGTTTAAGCAAACGTTTTGTTTATAAATTGTTCGTTATCATATTAAATATAAATGATGTTAGCTATTTTTATACAGATATTTCCGATGGACATGAAAGCAGTAGCTGGGAGTTTAGTAGCCATCACGAATTGGTTTACCGGTTGGATCGTCAGCTACTGCTTCAATTTTATGCTTATTTGGAGTCAACCAGGTGCTTATTTATGGAACTATCTTTAAATATTTTAGATATAATTATTCTTCTTATATTGTACTAGTAGTTATGAAATTCACGATTGAAATGACCACTTATGGTTTTTAAATTGCTTTTGTAAATTTTAATTACAGGTACTTTTAGTATATTCGCCATGATAAGTGGATTAACAATTTTATTCGCATGGTGTTTGGTGCCTGAAACTCGTGGACTATCCTTAGAAGAAATTCAACTTCCTCATGCTAATATTCAGAGTTGATCCTAAATGTGGCGGTAAAACTGATATTAAACGATTTTTATAAATACTGTAGAATTATATGATGGATTTCGAGTGGTCGACTTTTATCCTTCTAAATGTCTGTTTCGTTCTAAATTTCATTTTTTACTTGTCTTGTAGTGTCTTTCGTTTCTGCCAGTTTTCAATTTTATATGACCCCGGTAATTTTAGCATACACATTTTTTTTTAAAGACACCTCCATATACTGAAACATATAATATTGCAACCTTCTAGCTATAAAATAGATTTGGTGAGTCGTTCATATTAGTCAGGTAATAAATTATGCAACTAAATCATACCATGATTAACGGATAAGAATAAGAACCAACTTAATTGGGCTCATTTCAGACTTGGGGTGTGGCAATAATAGTTTGGGCTTTATATTTATGAATTGAACTCAGCTTTGTGTGTGTATGTGTGCGCGTGAGATCGAATCAGATTGGATTTTGCATTTTTTTTTTTAATGTTTGACATCAATCATGCCAGTTTTTCTGGTCAAAACAAACATGATTGCTAGGAAGCCCCATGTTTCAGGTTCATTGCATCGTCGTGAAAATTCGAACCAAACCAACTAAACCGTCTAACCTAAAAGCGGGAAGATGATACAATGATTGATGAATGATAATACTGTATTAGTCATACTCAGACATATACACGTTTCATGTGAACAACTACCAATGCTAATCACGATGTACCTTTCTTTTTGTGTCCTGGTTCAGTGAATGAGAGAGCTAGCCTTTGCACATTTCGAGAAGGGCTAAATCCAACTACTAGTTGTTTCAATTAATGCAGTTCAAATTTTATAATACTAACGTTTACAGCTTCCACCGTCTTTGTTAGTGGACTCCACAATTTTTATTTTTCTAAAGATAGTAGATTACTCGTTACCCTGAAAAGTCTAAAAATTATGTTCCATTGATCAAGCATGTCACTAGCCACTTGGATCACTGATAGGTTGCTAAAAATAATTTTAATAGCATATTACAACATAAATATGTCTTCAAGTTGTCCCCGTGAGCGAAGCTTGTAATTCTTCCAGTGACTGTCCTTTGGTTTCCGGGACGAGAAACCAAATAAAAACCAATGATGCTCCTCCGACAACCCCAAATATGTAAAATGTTCCTATTTAATTATCATAAACTACAAAAATAAGTAATTGACATCATCGAAATTAAAATTAACTTAGAAGACAAAAGAAGTCAAAATTTTAAATAAAATATATAAGCTGATATGAACAGAAGAAACCAAAAAAAAATCCAGCCTACCTATTTGCTCTTAATTTTATGTTTGGTTTGGATTTGTTTTCAAAAGGTTAGGTGACTCAATATACTGTTTTTATTAGTAAAGTCTTATTAAAATCAATTGAAAAATAGTTGGGAAGATTAGGACCTTGTGCGCTCCATTCAAACATAAAGTTGAAAGCGTAACTCACGAACCACCCAGTGGTCCATGAGGTTAATGCCACTATTGTCCCAGCTGAAACTTTAATATTGATCGGAAAAATCTGCAGGAACATGATAAACGTTTTTTCTTGATAAATGACTATTATTCCACCCTTGATTCTATAAAAACCTTTTACTTATATACCTCGGACATAATGACCCAGGGCAGCCCTCCTACACCGATGGCAAAACATCCAAAGTAGACCTAGACAAAGGTTAAAAATTTTGTTACCACAAATTCATACCGCAGATATACAAAAACCGTATATAAATGAAAGATTATACCAGAATGCATATGAAGATGACCACTGCAGTCAATTCAGGAAGAATATCCATTCCCTGTCCATCGCCAGAACAAACACCAAAATCTTTTAAAAAATGTTTTAAAATATAATATAAGCACAGGAAGGTAATAATGCTAGTTTTCCCTCTTTAATTCAGTATAAATTAAAATAAAACAAGAGTAACCTGTAACGTGAAGCAAACCCCAATAAGCAAGGATCCAATGGACATTCCAGCAGCAGAAACCTACAAATGTTTTTGTAAAAATTGTATATGAATATGGTAGAAAGAAAATGGTTTAGTACTTAACTATTTATGTATAATATTTAGTAAAAAAAAAACTATTTATGTACTGTATAATATTAACCGGATATTTGTGCTAACCAATAGGAGTGGTCGTCTTCCCCATTTATCCACAAAAATTACAGCCAACAAGGCTTTTGGGATCTACAAAGAGTAGAGAAGAAGACAACATAAAAAGTAGAATCGAAGTAGATTTAAGGAAAGTATACAATCTCTAATATTATTAATAATATGGCACGCACCACGAACACACCAAATATCATTGACCCAAGTGTCTCTGAAAAGCCTGTGGAGAATAACTTTTTAGATGTACCAATATTTGTTAAATATAACTAGGACTCTGGCTTAAATATTAATAAATTAACACAAGTCTAAGTTTTGATATTCAAACCAGCTTTTCTAAATATAGTATTTGAATAATACGTGACTCCAGCAGCTCCAGATAATTGTTGTATCAACATTAAACCAATTCCAATCTGAAAACAAATAAAATAAAACAATAATTTTTGAAAAGTAATTTATTATTTTCATCAACTGTAAAATAAACACATAGATTTATCCACTGTATTTCCACATATGTTACCGTACCACAAGAGTTCGTCTATACTTCTTCTGAAACATGTCATAGAAACTCGACTTTGAATCTTCTTCAAGCCTTTTTGTCATAACCTGAACATAAATATGAAAAGCATATAATAATGGTTGCTTTATAAGAAAAAGTATACTAAGAATATTCAGTAGCTAATATTTAATATTTATATAGCATACCTGAATTTCAGCTGATTCACCCGAAACATCAGCGCCCCTCCCTCTGAGTTGATGCAAAGAGTGTTCTACATCTTTACCTGAGCCGATTTTAGCCTGGAAATGCCAACGATAAATAAAGTAAATTTAGATAATTTAATAAAAAGCTTTGAATGCTTATGGTCCATATAAACATATTTAAAAATACCAACCAGCCATCTTGGCGATTCCGGTATAAAGTATATACCGATCGCTTGAATGACGCATGGAAGAGCACCTGAACAGGAAAAGTAGAATTAAACTAGATCGGTATGGTGTTGATGTAATACTGAAAATTTTAAATAACAAAAATCAACATGCTAAGATCAATAATAAAGTATTATTGCTAAAAAATTGTAAATATCTTGCAACAATATTTTTCATTACCTATAATAGCCAGGAACCGCCAATTAATCACAGTCCCAAAGAAATAAATAAGGGACAGTCCACAGTTTTGAAAAAGCTATAAAACCAAAAACAAATATCGGTTAGTTACAATACAAAGGTGAAACTTAACTATATTTAACTTATATAGTATACTTTTATTCTTAACATTAAAATATATAGCTCGTGTTTCACCTGGTTCGAAGAAGTAAATGCACCACGAACATGTTTTGGAGTGATTTCCGCAATATAGACAGGTACCTTGTTTGGATATTAACAGTGGTGTTTATGAAAATGTGAACTAGAATAAATCAAATAAGAGATGAAATTAATATTAACAACTTCTCAGTTACCACGTAGCTAATCAAGCCGACTCCTATGCCTAGTGAAATCCTTCCTGCGTCCAGCCACAAGACATCCTTTTCGTTTCCGCATAATTACAATATTTAGTTAGATATTTTGACGACCAACTTTATACTTACAAACCATGAAACTAAAGTTTTTTTGTTGCGGATATACACCTTTGCGAAAGCAATGGAGAGCCAACCAAAAATGCAAAGCAAATCGCAGGCCCACAACGTCTATAACAGTTCATCACCAAGATAAAAAGTATTATAAAGAAAAATTAGAATCTAAGTAATACGAAAAAAAACATTTTTAAAAAACTAGTATGACAAAAATTAACAAGTGCATAATATATGATTTAAGAAAAAGTTCAAAATTGCAAGTAATTACGCGTCTTCTGCCGAGGGTGATTGCCAATTGACCACTGCAAAAGGCTCCCAATGCAGCTCCTAAATTCAGGAAGGACCCAAAAGCTGAAAACTGGAATATAATGAGTAAAAATACTGAGCTACCCTCAAGATTTTTGGAGACTTTGGAAGATATAATTATTTTGATTGCTATATAAGGTTCTTGATGGTATACATTGCACTTAAATATCAATTTGATAATCTTAAATACTTATCAGGTTTGTGGCTCAGGTCTGATAGTTGATTAAACATGCAGAAAAACTTAGAAGTAATTATCCCTGTTCGAAAACGCGGACGCCTAGCCGATTAGTCGGCCGACTAGACGCTCGTCGGAACCGAACCGCCACGATTTCACCAAATCGGTTCAACAAATCGTTAAACCGATTAATCAATAAAGTAACCGATTAATCGCTAAAAAATCGGATTAAAACTGATTTAAAGCGCTTAATAGTTGGACTTTGTTGACAAATTTTGGGCCTTAAAACGAAAGCCCATTTGTCTGTGAATTAAGTAGACTTTGTCCCTGTATTTATAAGAGACTTCAACACCTCTCTTCCTCATTCTTAACCGATGTGGGACAAGTTAAGTTTTTTTTTTTCAAAATCGCACATGTAAAAATAGTGGAAAAGATATGATGCTGGAGAATCGAACACACTACCTCCTAAGATTACATAAACATCATAAGCCGCTGGACTGTGGTGCTTCTACGTCCATCTGTCACATATATTTATATATATATGCACGTATTAAAACTATTATTATCATGTTTATTACATAAACATATTATAAATACATTAAATCGTATTAAAACCTAGGCCCCGATTAATCTCCGTTTAATCCCCGATTTTTTTATAACTCGCTAGGCCCGGTATTGCCGCCCGACTAGCGCCTAGCGTAGTTTCTAACAATGGTAATTATGAATTCAGATTACTTTTCTGTCCGATTAATCAATCGGGGTATATATTGTAAGAGAGCTCCATTGAAGAGCTCTCACATGGTATCTAAACATTATAATTGTTTAAAAAAAATAAAAGAAGAAAGAGAAAGCAAGAATAGATTTTTTGCAGAGAACTTTCATAACTACATCTCTGACTGTCCAAGTGGCTTTTTTCTGCTCATGTTTAAAAAAAAATAGCAATTTAATTATTTAGACAAAAATATTTAAAATACTGTTCTTTTGCTTTGTTTAGATACCCAAATACAGTTTCAACGATTAAGATTGCTCTAATAAATGCCTACTATATTTTCAAAAGAGTGAGAGAAGATACATACTTCTGCAATAGAAAGGTCTAACTCTTTCATGATCTGAGACTCAGCGCCTGAAGTATAACCACCCTTTAAGATCCAATAAATTAAGAGCAAACAGAATTATTTAAATTTGATTAACTGATAAGAATTGTTGATTAACCGACAAAAAATTGGAGGCGAAAATAATAACTGAGGTTAAAAAGAGAAATTGAGAATCTTACAGCACAGCCAAAGCTGAAGGAGCTACAAACAGCGACAAAAGTGCTGAGTATAACACAAGTGGTAACACGAGGATCATCTATGTCGTTTTGATGCCTTTGCTGAATAAGTCCTTCCTCCATGCTTCTTCTATCTTCTTCCACCATTATTCTTAAAGATTAGTCTGTCCTCTCTCTTTCCTTCTTTCCAGAAATTTTCTTGTCTATTTTAGTTTCTTTTCACAACATCCCCAAGAATTTGAAAACCAGCTTTTAAAAAAAAAACATCCCCAAGAAATTTTCTTGTTTGTTGATATAAACAGAAAAGAGTGAGGGACATAGAGAGAAAGATAAAGAGAGATGTGTGTGTGTGGTCACTTGCGGGTTTCAAGTCCTTGATTAGCACAACTGTGCTGGTTATCGAACACATCTGTTTTTTTTAAACCAAACCGAAATATTACTTTTTAATATAAATTTTGGTTTGTTTGTACTTGTTAAAACGAGCTATAACTCATGAACTAATTCAACTCAGCTCGATTTTTCATAAGCACGAATTCTGTTTTTAGGCTCATTTAATAAATAAGTTTAATGAGCGAGCTTAAATTAAATCACGAGTTATATGAGCGATATTTGATGAAAATGAGTCAACTCATGAGCTTAGTCATTTTTATATAAAACAATTTTTTAGATATATATAGAAAATGTAAAAGAAAATTTTATATACTCATCATCTCATATATCTTTAAATTTAGATGTAAAACAAAATATTCCTAAGAGATAATTTAGAAATTACTCGTAATTATCTTACTTAATATTTCATTTTATATTTAAATTTTATAAATCTTACTTTTAATATTATAATACTTATGTTAATATTTTATTTTATGATAATTAATTTTTATATTAAATCGCGAGGTAGTTCATTTAACTCATGATCTAGATGATCTCAGTTCGAATTTACATATTAAAACTCATATAATAAATGAGTTGAGCCGAACTAACTCATAAAAAATCCGAACTCACTATGAGTTGAGCTGAGTTGAGCGAGTTAGCTCATTTTGACACCCCTAACTTTTAGTTGTGAAGATAAGGACAAATTTGGGTGTGTAAAAGTGAATTTAGCTCATTATATGTGCTAAATACAAGCTTTCTTTTGTTTTTTTCCTTTATGATTTTTACTATTACTAATAATATTAGGTAGATAAAGTGACCACAAGAGAGTAGATAAAGTATAATATTAAAAAAAAAGATTAGAAAGATTCAAACATATTAGAACAAGTACTTGAAACAAATCTATAATAAAACTTTATGGATATTTTGTTTGTACCAAAACTAAGAAATAATTTGAAAAATAAGGAAATTATTTCTTTTTTTTTCCTTTATCAATTAACAGTTCTAAATAGTTATGTTATGTGCTTATCCAAATTAGCCATGTGCGACACGTCACATATTTTCAGGATAAAAAATACAGTTGAAATATTTATTGCTCGTTTGATATTTTATAAGCAAGCAAAAAATATTGTTAAATTCCTCTAAAAAACCCCTAAAACTATTCTCATTTTTTTCTTTTTTTCTAGAACACACATTATGAAACAAATCTGAAGGCCGACTAAGAAACAAATCAGAAGTTTATTTATTTTAACAGAGGTAGCAGGAAGGAAAAAGACTACAATATAACTTCAAAGTGTTTTTGAAACCAATCTTTTTATGATGTTGGTTGTATTTATATATCAATAATTTTGCGTCAGATCATATGGTAGTAGCGGTCCAAAAGAATTCGTGGACACGAATGATTGTTGAAGAGATAAACATTAAAGCATGGTGCATGAGTGAGAGACATATGTGAGACCCACGTTACGTTTTTTTTTGCTAAAAATAAAATATAACTGACTGATATTATTACTTGTTGATTATAAATGATCGTCAACAATCATCATACCAATAATGACAGAACACCGAAGATAAAATGTCTGCCATGAAGTAGTCGCTGACGTAGTTGCTGAAACAGACGTCGTAATGAGTGGTGAAGACCATGTGGAATCAAGGTGCTGAGCTGAAATCGAGTTGACTTGGAGAGCAAGAGAATATCTTGGAGATATGGAAACATGAATAAATTTGAGGAGCAAGTTTATGGCTTAAAAAAAGAGAAATAAGTGCATTCCAAGAAAAGGAAAGTTGCACTTATTGTTATGGAAGATGTCCATACATATTGCTTTGAAGACTAGGGTTTCGGGAACATAGAAAATAAATATAAGATAACTATTGGGTCGTCTGCATAGAGACAGAGACACATAGGCTGATCTTATAGAGAAAGAGAGAAGTTCTTGGAAGTGCTATGGGTCGTGCTGAAGCAGTGGCTGAAGTACTTGACGGTAGAGAGACATAAGCAGGTAGCTTAGGAATCTTTCAGTAGCGTGTGTTAGGGTGATAACACTAGACGTGTTAGGGTGATAACACTAGACGTGTAAAAGCTGAATTAGACAGATCTTGTAATAGATTGTTAAAGGAGATTCTAATAAAACATTAGTGTTTGCTTGTGTATTTTGTCTTTTAATTTACCTTATATATTACTCAATTGTGGTCTCATCTTGCAACACGAGAATCATGAATCATATGTCGTGGTGGTCTGTAAAATTAGTTAATATATATTGTAATTGTTTGGAGTAGCGACCTAGTGTTGAACGTGAGTAAGATCCACACTGCTCGGAACATTGCCATCATTCGATGCAATCTGAAGTTTCAGTCAGAAAATAAAGGATATCTGGCGATGGTGAAATAAACTGAGTTTACATTTATACAGGCCCAAAAATAAGATAAAGCCCATCAAGATATGGACTAATTGTACCAACAAGCTTCTATTGGGCTAAATATCTTTTAATTAGTTGGGGTAACCGAATCAATTTCACTCAACGGATCGGTTCTGCTTTTTTTATTGGGCTACCACTTGGTGTTATCCTGAAAGATGGCCCATAGGTTAATAATTTTAAATCCACACTAATGTCATAATGTGTCCTATATGTGATCACATAATCATGATTTATTTGCTAACAAATCCATTATACAGATACTATGTTTACTATATGCTGCAAATAATAAAATAAAAGAAAAAGAGAGAGATGGTGGTATGATTAATCGTAATGGAGAAGGCGTGGATAAGGATAATACTAATTTGATTATTAGTCTTTCTGTATAACACGACAAAAACAATACATACGCACTTCTCTGAATAAAAACAAAAACGAATAGATAATTTAATAATTTATAATATTAATTGTTTGACTTAATTGGCTTAATATAACGTGCAAAATCACTTTCAGGAACATTGAAACCCGTTTTGTGCTAAGAAGCTTGAGCAAGAAGGTATTGCAAGAGAAAGTCTTCTTAGAGATTAAATAAAAAGCCCTAGAAAAATTGGCTCATCATCCATGAGTCCAGACAACAAGCTCCTTCCGAAGCGGATCATCCTCGTACGTCACGGCGAATCAGAAGGCAACCTCGACACGGCGGCGTACACGACGACGCCGGATCCCAAGATCCAGTTAACCGAATCCGGTTTGCTTCAGGCGCAAGAAGCCGGAGCTCGTCTCCACTCGCTGATCTCATCATCGAACCCTTCTTCGCCGGAGTGGCGCGTGTACTTCTACGTTTCGCCGTACGATCGGACACGATCTACGCTCCGGGAGATCGGACGGTCGTTCTCGCGTCGCCGCGTGATTGGCGTTCGCGAAGAATGTCGGATCAGGGAACAAGACTTTGGGAATTTCCAGGTCGAAGAGCGAATGAGAGAGACCAAAGTGGACAGAGAGAGGTTTGGTCGGTTCTTCTACCGGTTCCCGGAAGGTGAATCCGCCGCCGATGTCTTTGATCGTGTCTCCAGTAAGTTTCCTTCTCTTGCTTGATTGAAAGTTTGATCTAATCTCTCATTGTCTTTAGATGTGTTGCTGTTCATGTTTGATGTTAGGTTCCGACCATAGTTTGAGGTTTTTTTTTTTTTTTTTTTTTTTTACGGTTCCGACCACAGTTTGAGTTTCATATCTCAGTGTAATGATTTGTCTTATGCGTGTTGTTTTATTACAGTTTTTTTTTTCTTATACGGTTCCGACCACAGTTTGAGTTTCATATCTAAGTGTAATGATTTGTCTTATGCGTGTTATTTTTATTATAGGTTTTCTTGAGTCTCTATGGAGAGACATAGACATGAACAGACTTCACATCAACCCGTCACACGAGCTAAACTTTGTGATTGTCTCGCACGGTTTAACATCACGTGTCTTTTTGATGAAATGGTTCAAGTGGACCGTGGAACAGTTCGAGGCGCTGAACAACCCCGGGAACAGCGAGATCAGAGTTATGGAGCTAGGACAAGGCGGCGACTACAGCTTGGCGATTCATCACACTGAGGAAGAGTTGGAGAAATGGGGCTTGTCACCAGAGATGATCGCAGATCAGAAGTGGCGTGTTAACGCGCATAAAGGCGAGTGGAAAGAAGATTGTAAGTGGTATTTTGGTGATTTCTTTCATGATCTGGCTGATTCTGATAAAGAATGCGAGACCGAGGCAGCCGTTGAAGAACGAGAAGTACATGAGGAGGTGGAAAACAATATGTTAACGAACTCAGAAGATAACAATGAGGATGAGTTATGCAATGGACAATGCAGCTGATAAGTTTACAGAACAGAAGAATTCAGATTTGATTTTTTGAAAATTGTACCACTTACTGATGAAGTTCTATAGCTTTTGGTTTGTGGGAAAGTGTTGTACAAAACCTGTGTGTGGTCTCTATAGATACACAGAAACATTACATGAACTTTGAAGAATATCCTTTTATTATGTCAAAGCATTTGTTTTTGGTGAAGGAAAGTTATTTTAGGAATGCTCTGTTTTACACCAAAAGCCTCTAGAAGCATTGATAAATATTCAGTTAGCATAAAACTATGTGTAGATAATTAGATATGAGTATTTCTAAAGATTCCATGACAAGGCCGTCTCGGAATATCTACCGGAGAGAATGTGGAGTGCAACAAACCGGTTTGCAGCTTCAGTGTAATGAATCCCATCCCAGTTAACATATTTGGAGCTATCATTACAAGCTCTGGCTGTTATTATTGTACCATCTGATGATTTTCCTGTCGAACCGCAGTTAACCTGATCATTGTAGTTCAATGGTGGTCCTCCGGTTCCACAACATACCATTATCGAATGATTAAAACCTGTTATCATACCAAAAATGAAATTAAGTGGGCACCACTAGCTAGCTAGCAGCTATACATCTAAGTATAAATAATTAATATGTACCGTATTTGGAGTGATTCAGGATGAGGTCGGATTTGATGGAGAAGATATCTACATATGTGAAACGAGAATCAGGATATTGTTGAGGGAGTTTTATGAAAAGACCATGAAGCTGTGAATTGAACAGCTTAGCAGCTTGGTTATGGTCACTGACACAACCAAACTCATCAAGTTTTGATTTGTCTCTCCCAAATAATGACACAACCTGAGCTATACACCCAAGTGGTCCTGTGTTGTGTATCCAAAAGTTTCTTGCACCTTCTGCGTATAATCTCTAGAAAACAAACCAAAATTTACATGAAACAAAAAAAAATAAGAATGATATTAAAGACTTATTATGTAAATACTGACCTTTATTCCATCTTGAAATATTGTAAATACTGACCTTTATTCCATCTTGAAATATATCTATGATTGTAGGAATGAGACCAACGACTTGATCTAATGTTTTTTTGTAAAATGCTCCAGCGAGATCATTTTGTCCGATATCAAACATATACAATCCACTTTTGAAATAATATTCTGACGGTAAGTATTTTTGGAGATCTTCATCTGAAAAAAGAATGTACTATATGATTCAAATATGTCTATATAAACGTTGTTGATTAATATTGGGAAATACCCTAGGATAGCACTAAAAAAGTTTATGTCACAAATATAGATTCTAAAGATCAAAATGACGAGTTTAGAGTCAAGAGTTGGTGATTTGGAATTGAGATTTAAAATTTTATAAAATAAAAAATAAATATTAAAAATTTGAAAATAAAAATTTTAAAAATAGTTTCAAAAAGTATTTCGAATTACAAAAAGAAAATTTGAACAAAAAATTAAAAAAAAATTCAAAAAAAATTTCAAAAAAAAATTATTTTTACAAAAAGTTCGAATTTGAAAAATTAAATTTTTTTTATTTTTTATATATCTAGGGTATTAGGTCATTTTACTTATTAAATGAAACATTTTGGTCATTTTCTTCCTTGTGGTCTATTTTTGTGACCAAAACTTGAAAATGGTCTATTTAGTAGAATTGCCCATTAATATTTGATATTTTATCAATTGTGTTTTTAATTACCTTGTTGTAACAATTGAAGGACTTTGGACTTAAATGTGATGAACTGAGAGACTTGAACACCAAAACCAAAAGGGCTAATGGATGCAGCATTTGCCTTCTGAACCGTTGATCCACCCGCAGCAAAATTGCAGCCTCTCCGGTAACTTTGTGTGCTCACCGAATCCAAATAAGGCCTCAAATAAGGCCGATCAATTGCTTCCACTACATAAAGTTATACGTACAATCATATAATCATAGTTTAATAATTAAAAACGGTTTGTGCAGTAAAAATAATGTAAAGGTAGAAGTAAAAATGATTTGGAAAAGAATAATTACTAAGAAAATCCACGATGAGACGTCCATTACAGAATCTTCCGGACGATGGAGGGTTGAAGAAGTAGGATTGTCCATATGAAGGTTGAAGACGGAAGCCAAGACCGGAGCTGAGTTCTCCGGTATCGGAGTTAGAGTCTCCAAAGTTGAAAACCGCCGGAAAATCTGGAGAAATAGGGAAAGAGCTGGTGAGAGGAGGCAGAGTATGAAAGATGGCTACTAATAACAACGTGAGAAGATAGGGTAAAAAGGTTTCCATGGCTCAATGTATTGTTGGTTTTTCTACTTCATACATATCATACTTATATAGTATATACTAGTATACACACATGCATTTGTATGTATGTAAGATAAACGTACGTATGTATTGTATATCGTTTAATGGAAGTAGAATGGAGTTTGCTTGGAAATATGGAAAGAAACAAAATGATTGTGTCCCTCCCGTCACACCTTTTGAAAGAAAATTTGGGGGTTTATGGAGTCACATTAATCTCACTATGTGTGGTTAGACTTAGAGAGACGACTTTGTTCAGTATTATGGAATTCATTTTCCAATAAAACTGTTATTGCCAATGTACCAACTATGTATATCTCATTTATATAGGGAACGCGTATTATATATAACTTGATAAAAGTCTGTAAATATCTTGATATTAATTAAGGATATATTTATATATACTCCATAATTGACTGAAAATAATTTGAAGGGTGAGAAATTAATAGTTATATTAGATCAGTTGTTCTGATTAAGTCTTTATTTTTGTGTAGTGACAATACATGATGCACATTATGAATCTGCAATAATATGACTTGAATCTAAAGGCTTGTTTTTCTAGTTTTATCACCCGATTTTTTTTCATTTGTTTACAATCATGCGAGCGTGACGTGAAAGACTATATAGGGTTTATAATGGGCGGTGTTGTTATCCCCAATAATCCCAATAAGCCCAAATGTCCTTCTCCATGTGTTTTGAAAGCAGTTTTTAGCCCGGTACGTACAGTCTTTAGTAACTTTTGAATTAAGCATCATCCTCCATTGTTTTTTACTTCTAAAATTTGGGTGCATCCTCTATTGTTTTGCACCTGAATTATATGAAATTGACTAAGTTTAAACAGTATTCTTTTCATAAAATCTTTATATATAGGGATCTCCTGTTTTAAACTCATAGAAAGTTCTTGATGAAATATTCAAGGGATCTTACATAAACATAAACGAATGGATCTTTACTCACACTCCTATTCTCTTTTGTTACAAGAAACTGACAAAGGCTTCATGTGTACTATATGTTTCAGTATATTAAACATTTACCAAAAACTCAATATATTTGTAGAGGGGTTAACACATAGATTTTGAGAAAATTTCGAAAAAATATGACAATATTGTTTTAATGCATAGTTGCATCCTGCACTAACATATGATGATGTTCAAATAGGTTTGGAGCCTTCGCTGTCCCCATTTTTCAAGAAATTAGCGATTTTATAGTGGTTATTCTACCGATTTAGAGAGTATTATAAAGTTTTACTAAATTAATTGATAAAAAATTTATAATGATTCCTATATACCACGAAAGAGAGTTTAACATACATTAATACAAATGTAGAATGTGGTTAGAAATTTTAAAACCACACTAAAAAGTATAAGATTCAGTATATAGAGCGTTTAACGTAAAACTCAATATTTTCGTAGGGGGATAACACATAGATTTCGAGAAAATTTTGAAAAATATGACAATATTGTTTTAATGCATAGTTGCCTTCTGTACTAATATATGATGATGATCAAAGAGGTTTGAAACCTTTGTTGTCTCCATTACTCAAGAGAATAGCAATTTTATAATGGTTAGTCCACTAATTTAGGGAGTATATGAAGTTTTACTAAATTAATTTCTAAAAAAAATTGAACGATGCTCATGTACCATTAAAGAGAGTTTAGCATAAATTAATACAAATGTATAATGTGGTTAGAAATTTTAAAACAAAACTAAAGATTATATGTTTAAGTATATCAAGCATTTACCAAAAACTCAATATTTTCGTAGGGGGTTAAACACATAGATTTTAAGAAAATTTCAAAAAATATGACAATATTATTTTAATGTATAGTTGCATCCTGCACTAACACATGATGATGTTCAAATAGGTTTTGAGCCTTCGTTGTCTCCGTTTTTAAAGAAATTAACGATTTTATAGTGGTTATTCCATCGATTTAGGGAGTATTATAAAGTTTTACTAAATTAATTGATAAAAAAATTATAACGATTTCCATATACCACGAAAGAGAGTTTAACATACATTAATACAAATTTAGAATGTGATTATAAATTTTAAAACAACACTAAAAAGTATTAGCTTCAGTATATAGAGCGTTTAACGTAAAACTCAATATTTTTCTAGGGGTTATTAACACATAGATTTTGAGAAAAATTTAAAAAATATAACAATATTGCTTTAATGCATAGTTACCTCCTGTACTAATATATGATGATGATCAAAGAGGTTTGAAACCTTTGTTGCCTCCATTTCTTTAGAGAATAGCGATTTTATAATGGTTAGTCCAGTAATTTAGGGATTATATGAAGTTTTACTAAATTAATTTCTAAAAAAAATTGAACGATGCTCATGTACCATTAAAGAGAGTTTAGCATAAATTAATACAAATGTAGAATGCGGTTAGAAATTTTGAAACAACACTAATGATTATATGTTTCAGTATATCAAGCATTTACCAAAAACTCAATATTTACACATAGATTTTGAAAAAATTTCGAAAATATGAAAATATTGTTTTAATGTATAGTTGCATCATGCACTAACATATGATGATGATCAAATAAGTTTTGAGCCTTCGTTGTCTCTGTTTTTAAAGAAATTAGCGATTTTATAGTGGTTATTCCATCGATTTAGGGAGTATTATAAAGTTTTACTAAATTAATCGATAAAAAAATTATAACGATTTCGATATACCACAAAAGAGAGTTTAACATACATTAATACAAATGTAGAATGTGGTTAGAAATTTTAAAACAACACTAAAAAGTATAAGCTTCAGTATATAGAGCGTTTAACGTAAAACTCAATATTTTCGTAGAGGTTAGTGAACACAGATTTTGAGAAAATTCAAAAAATATAACAATATTGCTTTAATGCAAAGTTGCCTCATGTACTAATATATGATGATGGTCAAAGAAGTTTGGAACCTTTGTTGTCTCTATTTCTCTAGAGAATAGCGATTTTATAATGGTTAGTCCACTAATTTAGGGATTATATAAAATTTTACTAAATTAATTATAAACAAAACTGAACGTTGCTAATGTACCATGAAAGAGAGTTTAGCATACATTAATACAAATTTAAAATGTGGTTAAAATTATTAAAACAAAACTAAATATTATAGGCTTCAGTATATAAAGCATTTACCAATAACTCAATATATTTATAGGGGTTAACACATAGATTTTGAGAAAATTTCGAAAAATGACAATATTTTTTTTAATGCATAGTTGCTTCATGTACTAATATATGATGATGATAAAAGAGGTTTGAAATCTTTGTTGTCTCCATTTCTCTAGAGAATAGCGATTTTATAATGGTTAGTCCAGTAATTTAGGGAGTATAACAAGTTTTACAGAATTAATTTATAAAAAAAATTGAACGATGCTCATGTACCATGAAAGAGAGTTTAGCATACATTAATAAAAATGTAGAATGTAGTTATAAATTTTAAAACAACACTAAAGATTATATGTTTAAGTATATCAAGCATTTACTAAAAACTCAATATTTTCGAAGGGGTTTAACACATAGATTTTGAAAAAATTTCGAAAAATAAGACAATATTGTTTTAATGTATAGTTTCATCATGCACTAACATATGATGATGTTCAAATAAGTTTTGAGCCTTCGTTTTCTCTGTTTTTAAAGAAATTAGCGATTTTATAGTGGTTATTCCATCGATTTAGGGAGTATTATAAAGTTTTACTAAATTAATCGATAAAAAAATTATAATGATTTCGATATACCACAAAAGAGAGTTTAACATACATTAATACAAATGTAGAATGTGGTTAGAAATTTTAAAACAACACTAAAAAGTATAAGCTTCAGTATATAGAGCGTTTAACGTAAAACTCAATATTTTCGTAGAGGTTAGTGAACACAGATTTTGAGAAAATTCAAAAAATATAACAATATTGCTTTAATGCAAAGTTGCCTCATGTACTAATATATGATGATGGTCAAAGAAGTTTGGAACCTTTGTTGTCTCTATTTCTCTAGAGAATAGCGATTTTATAATGGTTAGTCCACTAATTTAGGGATTATATAAAATTTTACTAAATTAATTATAAACAAAACTGAACGTTGCTAATGTACCATGAAAGAGAGTTTAGCATACATTAATACAAATTTAAAATGTGGTTAAAATTATTAAAACAAAACTAAATATTATAGGCTTCAGTATATAAAGCATTTACCAATAACTCAATATATTTATAGGGGTTAACACATAGATTTTGAGAAAATTTCAAAAAATGACAATATTTTTTTAATGCATAGTTGCTTCATGTACTAATATATGATGATGATAAAAGAGGTTTGAAATCTTTGTTGTCTCCATTTCTCTAGAGAATAGCGATTTTATAATGGTTAGTCCAGTAATTTTGGGAGTATAACAAGTTTTACAGAATTAATTTATAAAAAAAATTGAACGATGCTCATGTACCATGAAAGAGAGTTTAGCATACATTAATAAAAATGTAGAATGTAGTTAGAAATTTTAAAACAACACTAAAGATTATATGTTTAAGTATATCAAGCATTTACTAAAAACTCAATATTTTCGAAGGGGGTTAACCATAGATTTTGAGAAAATTTTGAAAAATAAGACAATATTGTTTTAATGTATAGTTTCATCATGCACTAACATATGATGATGTTCAAATAAGTTTTGAGCCTTCGTTGTCTCTGTTTTTAAAGAAATTAGCGATTTTATAGTGGTTATTCCATCGATTTAGGGAGTATTATAAAGTTTTACTAAATTAATCGATAAAAAAATTATAATGATTTCGATATACCACAAAAGAGAGTTTAACATACATTAATACAAATGTAGAATGTGGTTAGAAATTTTAAAACAACACTAAAAAGTATAAGCTTCAGTATATAGAGCGTTTAACGTAAAACTCAATATTTTCGTAGAGGTTAGTGAACACAGATTTTGAGAAAATTCAAAAAATATAACAATATTGCTTTAATGCAAAGTTGCCTCATGTACTAATATATGATGATGGTCAAAGAAGTTTGGAACCTTTGTTGTCTCTATTTCTCTAGAGAATAGCGATTTTATAATGGTTAGTCCACTAATTTAGGGATTATATAAAATTTTACTAAATTAATTATAAACAAAACTGAACGTTGCTAATGTACCATGAAAGAGAGTTTAGCATACATTAATACAAATTTAAAATGTGGTTAAAATTATTAAAACAAAACTAAATATTATAGGCTTCAGTATATAAAGCATTTACCAATAACTCAATATATTTATAGGGGTTAACACATAGATTTTGAGAAAATTTCAAAAAATGACAATATTTTTTTTAATGCATAGTTGCTTCATGTACTAATATATGATGATGATAAACTAGGTTTGAAATCTTTGTTGTCTCCATTTCTCTAGAGAATAGCGATTTTATAATGGTTAGTCCAGTAATTTTGGGAGTATAACAAGTTTTACAGAATTAATTTATAAAAAAAATTGAACGATGCTCATGTACCATGAAAGAGAGTTTAGCATACATTAATAAAAATGTAGAATGTAGTTAGAAATTTTAAAACAACACTAAAGATTATATGTTTAAGTATATCAAGCATTTACTAAAAACTCAATATTTTCGAAGGGGGTTAACCATAGATTTTGAGAAAATTTTGAAAAATAAGACAATATTGTTTTAATGTATAGTTTCATCATGCACTAACATATGATGATGTTCAAATAAGTTTTGAGCCTTCGTTGTCTCTGTTTTTAAAGAAATTAGCGATTTTATAGTGGTTATTCCATCGATTTAGAGAGTATTATAAAGTTTTACTAAATTAATCGATAAAAAAATTATAACGATTTCGATATACCACGAAAGAGAGTTTAACATACATTAATACAAATGTAGAATGTGGTTAGAAATTTTAAAACAACACTAAAAAGTATAAGCTTCAGTATATAGAGCGTTTAACGTAAAACTCAATATTTTCGTAGGGGTTAGTGAACACAGATTTTGAGAAAAATTCAAAAAATATAACAATATTGGTTTAATGCATAGTTGCCTCCTGTACTAATATATGATGATGGTCAAAGAGGTTTGGAACCTTTGTTGTCTCTATTTCTCTAGAGAATAGCGATTTTATAATGGTTAGTTCACTAATTTAGGGATTATATGAAATTTTAGTAAGTTAATTATAAACAAAATTGAACGATGCTAATGTACCATGAAAGAGAGTTTAGCATATATTAATACATATTTAGAATGTGGTTAAGTTTTTTAAAACAACACTAAATATTATAGGCTTCAGTATATAAAACATTTACCAATAACTCAATATATTTATAGGGGTTAACACAGAGATTTTGAGAAAATTTCAAAAAATATGACAATATTTTTTTAATGCATAGTTGCCTCCTGTACTAATATATGATGATGATCAAAGAGGTTTGAAATTTTTGTTGTCTCCATTTATCTAGAGAATAACGATTTTATAATGGTTAGTCCAGTAATTTAGGGAGTATAAGAAGTTTTACAGAATTAATTTATAAAAAAAATTGAACGATGCTCATGTACCATGAAAGAGAGTTTATCATACATTAATACAAATGTATAATGTAGTTATAAATTTCAAAACAACACTAAAGATTATATGTTTAAGTATATCAAGCATTTACCAAAAACTCAATATTTTTGAAGGGGGTTAACACATAGATTTTGAGAAAATTTCGAAAAATAAGACAATATTGTTTTAATGTATAGTTTCATCCTGCACTAACTTATGATGATGTTCAAATAGGTTTTGAGCCTTCGTTGTCTCTGTTTTTAAAGAAATTAACGATTTTATAGTGGTTTTTCCATCGATTTAGGGAGCATTATAAAGTTTTACTAAATTAATCGATAAAAAATTATAACGATTTCGATATACCACGAAAGAGAGTTTAACATACATTAATACAAATGTAGAATGTGGTTAGAAATTTTAAAACAACACTAAAAAGTATAAGCTTCAGTATATAGAGCGTTTAACGTAAAACTCAATATTTTCGTAGGGGTTAGTGAACACAGATTTTGAGAAAAATTCAAAAAATATAACAATATTGGTTTAATGCATAGTTGCCTCCTGTACTAATATATGATGATGGTCAAAGAGGTTTGGAACCTTTGTTGTCTCTATTTCTCTAGAGAATAGCGATTTTATAATGGTTAGTTCTCTAATTTAGGGATTATATGAAATTTTAGTAAGTTAATTATAAACAAAATTGAACGATGCTAATGTACCATGAAAGAGAGTTTAGCATATATTAATACATATTTAGAATGTGGTTAAGTTTTTTAAAACAACACTAAATATTATAGGCTTCAGTGTATAAAACATTTACCAATAACTCAATATATTTATAGGGGTTAAACACAGAGATTTTGAGAAAATTTCGAAAAATATGACAATATTTTTTTAATGCATAGTTGCCTCCTGTACTAATATATGATGATGATCAAAGAGGTTTGAAATTTTTGTTGTCTCCATTTATCTAGAGAATAGCGATTTTATAATGGTTAGTCCAGTAATTTAGGGACTATAAGAAGTTTTACAGAATTAATTTATAAAAAAAATTGAACGATGCTCATGTACCATGAAAGAGAGTTTAGCATACATTAATACAAATGTAGAATGTAGTTATAAATTTCAAAACAACACTAAAGATTATATGTTTAAGTATATCAAGCATTTACCAAAAACTCAATATTTTCGAAGTGGGTTAACACATAGATTTTGAGAAAATTTCGAAAAATAAGACAATATTGTTTTAATGTATAGTTTCATCCTGCACTAACTTATGATGATGTTCAAATAGGTTTTGAGCCTTCGTTGTCTCTGTTTTTAAAGAAATTAACGATTTTATAGTGGTTTTTCCATCGATTTAGGGAGCATTATAAAGTTTTACTAAATTAATCGATAAAAAAATTGTAACGATTTCGATATACCACGAAAGAGAGTTTAACATACATTAATACAAATGTAGAATGTGGTTAGCAATTTTAAAACAACACTAAAAAGTATAAGCTTCAGTATATAGAGCGTTTAACGTAAAACTCAATATTTTCGAAGGGGTTAGTGAACACAGATTTTGAGAAAAATTCAAAAAATATAACAATATTGGTTTAATGCATAGTTGCCTCCTGTACTAATATATGATGATGGTAAAAGAGGTTTGGAACCTTTGTTGTCTCTATTTCTCTAGAGAATAGCGATTTTATAATGGTTAGTTCTCTAATTTAGGGATTATATGAAATTTTAGTAAGTTAATTATAAACAAAATTGAACGATGCTAATGTACCATGGAAGAGAGTTTAGCATATATTAATACATATTTAGAATGTGGTTAAGTTTTTTAAAACAACACTAAATATTATAGGCTTCAGTGTATAAAACATTTACCAATAACTCAATATATTTATAGGGGTTAAACACAGAGATTTTGAGAAAATTTCGAAAAATATGACAATATTTTTTTAATGCATAGTTGCCTCCTGTACTAATATATGATGATGATCAAAGAGGTTTGAAATTTTTGTTGTCTCCATTTATCTAGAGAATAGCGATTTTATAATGGTTAGTCCAGTAATTTAGGGACTATAAGAAGTTTTACAGAATTAATTTATAAAAAAAATTGAACGATGCTCATGTACCATGAAAGAGAATTTAGCATACATTAATAAAAATGTAGAATGTAGTTATAAATTTCAAAACAACACTAAAGATTATATGTTTAAGTATATCAAGCATTTACCAAAAACTCAATATTTTCGAAGGGGGTTAACACATAGATTTTGAGAAAATTTCGAAAAATAAGACAATATTGTTTTAATGTATAGTTTCATCCTGCACTAACTTATGATGATGTTCAAATAGGTTTTGAGCCTTCGTTGTCTCTGTTTTTAAAGAAATTAACGATTTTATAGTGGTTTTTCCATCGATTTAGGGAGCATTATAAAGTTTTACTAAATTAATCGATAAAAAAATTATAACGATTTCGATATACCACGAAAGAGAGTTTAACATACATTAATACAAATGTAGAATGTGGTTAGAAATTTTAAAACAACACTAAAAAGTATAAGCTTCAGTATATAGAGCGTTTAACGTAAAACTCAATATTTTCGTAGGGGTTAGTGAACACAGATTTTGAGAAAAATTCAAAAAATATAACAATATTGGTTTAATGCATAGTTGCCTCCTGTACTAATATATGATGATGGTCAAAGAGGTTTGGAACCTTTGTTGTCTCTATTTCTCTAGAGAATAGCGATTTTATAATGGTTAGTTCTCTAATTTAGGGATTATATGAAATTTTAGTAAGTTAATTATAAACAAAATTGAACGATGCTAATGTACCATGAAAGAGAGTTTAGCATATATTAATACATATTTAGAATGTGGTTAAGTTTTTTAAAACAACACTAAATATTATAGGCTTCAGTGTATAAAACATTTACCAATAACTCAATATATTTATAGGGGTTAACACAGAGATTTTGAGAAAATTTCGAAAAATATGACAATATTTTTTTAATGCATAGTTGCCTCCTGTACTAATATATGATGATGATCAAAGAGGTTTGAAATTTTTGTTGTCTCCATTTATCTAGAGAATAGCGATTTTATAATGGTTAGTCCAGTAATTTAGGGACTATAAGAAGTTTTACAGAATTAATTTATAAAAAAATTGAACGATGCTCATGTACCATGAAAGAGAGTTTAGCATACATTAATACAAATGTAGAATGTAGTTATAAATTTCAAAACAACACTAAAGATTATATGTTTAAGTATATCAAGCATTTACCAAAAACTCAATATTTTCGAAGGGGGTTAACACATAGATTTTGAGAAAATTTCGAAAAATAAGACAATATTGTTTTAATGTATAGTTTCATCCTGCACTAACTTATGATGATGTTCAAATAGGTTTTGAGCCTTCGTTGTCTCTGTTTTTAAAGAAATTAACGATTTTATAGTGGTTTTTCCATCGATTTAGGGAGCATTATAAAGTTTTACTAAATTAATCGATAAAAAAATTATAACGATTTCGATATACCACGAAAGAGAGTTTAACATACATTAATACAAATGTAGAATGTGGTTAGAAATTTTAAAACAACACTAAAAAGTATAAGCTTCAGTATATAGAGCGTTTAACGTAAAACTCAATATTTTCGTAGGGGTTAGTGAACACAGATTTTGAGAAAAATTAAAAAAAATATAACAATATTGCTTTAATGCATAGTTGCCTCCTGTACTAATATATGATGATGGTCAAAGAGGTTTGGAACCTTTGTTGTCTCTATTTTTCTAGAGAATAGCGATTTTATAATGGTTAGTTCTCTAATTTAGGGATTATATGAAATTTTAGTAAGTTAATTATAAACAAAATTGAACGATGCTAATGTACCATGAAAGAGAGTTTAGCATATATTAATACATATTTAGAATGTGGTTAAGTTTTTTAAAACAACAATAAATATTATAGGCTTCAGTGTATAAAACATTTACCAATAACTCAATATATTTATAGGGGTTAACACATAGATTTTGAGAAAATTTCGAAAAATATGACAATATTTTTTTAATGCATAGTTGCCTCCTGTACTAATATATGATGATGATCAAAGAGGTTTGAAATTTTTGTTGTCTCCATTTATCTAGAGAATAGCGATTTTATAATGGTTAGTCCAGTAATTTAGGGACTATAAGAAGTTTTACAGAATTAATTTATAAAAAAATTGAACGATGCTCATGTACCATGAAAGAGAGTTTAGCATACATTAATACAAATGTAGAATGTAGTTATAAATTTCAAAACAACACTAAAGATTATATGTTTAAGTATATCAAGCATTTACCAAAAACTCAATATTTTCGAAGGGGGTTAACACATAGATTTTGAGAAAATTTCGAAAAATAAGACAATATTGTTTTAATGTATAGTTTCATCCTGCACTAACTTATGATGATGTTCAAATAGGTTTTGAGCCTTCGTTGTCTCTGTTTTTAAAGAAATTAACGATGTTATAGTGGTTTTTCCATCGATTTAGGGAGTATTATAAAGTTTTACTAAATTAATCGATAAAAAAATTATAACGATTTCGATATACCACGAAAGAGAGTTTAACATACATTAATACAAATGTAGAATGTGGTTAAAATTTTTAAAACAACACTAAAAAGTATAAGCTTCAGTATATAGAGCGTTTAACGTAAAACTCAATATTTTCGTAGGGGTTAGTGAACACATATTTTGAGAAAAATTCAAAAAATAAAACAATATTGCTTTAATGCATAGTTGACTCCTGTTAGAGATGACAATTGGGACCACCCGCAACCCATTTGTCCCGCCGCGGTACCATTTTCAGTTGGGTCTTTGCGGGTAGTACCGCCGTGGGACGCGGGCCCTGAACCCTATGACCAATCCCGACCCGCACTATAGCAGCGGTTATGCGGGTCGGCCCGCGGGGCCTATCTTCAAAGCTTGACCAATCCTGTGAACTTGCAAGAAAAATAGATTCTCATTTCTTACAAGCATACGACACTATCCATAATGTAATCAAAATCAAAGATATGACAAACAAACAGATAACCCTTAAGTTATGTTTAATTAGTCATCAGGCATCACTTTCATTAGTCTCGTTTTGAGTTTTAGACAATGTTCGGACTGAAGTTTTAGACATTGTTCACTTACAAATTTTCCATCATCAAACAGAAACATGGTAGTATGATTTGTACCTGTTCACTTTCTGTTGTTTTGAAGCAACTCCTCCTTTGTCTACAGGTTTCCTTTTCCGTATGTTGTTGTGACGCTCTAGCTTTCTCCAACAGCTGCGTTTTCCCTCGTCAAAGTCCGGGAGCACATGGAACCTGCCATATGGTTTACTCATTCTAACGATGGTAACAAGACCGATAAGACCAAAAAATTCTCCCATAAACAATACTAACTAGCTATTAGATAGTTGATGAAAGTGAATTGGTTCAGCTCAGCTTATGCAGAACAAAGAGAGTTGTTTAATAATTTATGTATAATTTCTGGAACCAACAATCTCTCCGCAAGTCACCCAATTTCCTAATGATAGCTTTAATAGTTTCTAAAACTACCACAAAGACATCATAAATCAATCTATATCTTGAAGATATCGTGCTGAAAATCAACTTTCATGAAGATAGTTATTAACTTATGTTTGTTACGTGTACAGCGTTTGTAATTAGCACTTACGTTCATTAGTCATTACTCATTACTTAATTAGTCTCGTTTTGTTTCTAAGACACAACATCAATGAGTACATAAGTAACTTCAGTTCTTTAAAGATGTGAATTGGCACCAATAATTCAACATGTAAAGGTAAAGTGCACGGATATTCATAAGTTCATAACCAAATTCAAATAAAACCAAACACCAAATCAGTACCACATCCATGCAATAAATTCTTTCTCTAAAGAAATTGTTCGTGATTTGTGGCTCAAAAGGAAAGAAAGAAGATGATGCCGAGAAGAAGACACTTACTTGATCAAATGATAAGATGAATACCATGCATGGAGAAGTTATTGTCGAGAATCGAAGTTGCTGTGGTGGATTGAAGAAGAAGATACACCGGAAGAGATCGTCTTTCAAATCATCAGTTCTCTCTGTTTCTTTGCCGGTGGGAGCTCGAAGAGAAAAGATGACGAAGTGGGTGCGGATCCCGCGTGTCCCGCGGTACAACACGATCCCATCCCGCTTCCGGCCCAAACCCGCACAAGCTCAGCCCGCGAGGCCCGCTAAAAAATGGGCCTAGTTATGTAGTGACCAATCCCGACCTGCAGCAGATCTTAATGGGCCGGTCCCGCGGGCAAGCTCCTAAATTGCCATCTCTACCTCCTGTACTAATATATGATGATGGTCAAAGAGGTTTGGAACCTTTGTTGTCTCCATTTCTCTAGAAAATAGCGATTTTATAATCGTTAGTTCACTAATTTAGGGATTATATGAAATTTTACTAAGTTAATTATAAAAAAAATTGAACGATGCTAATGTACCATGAAAGAGAGTTTAGCATACATTAATACATATTTAGAATGTGGTTAAATTTTTTAAAACAACACTAAATATTATAGGCTTCAGTATATAAAGCATTTACCAATAACTCAATATATTTATAGGGGTTAACACATAGATTTTGAGAAAATTTTGAAAAATATGACAATATTGTTTTAATGCATAGTTGCCTCCTGTACTAATATATGATGATGATCAAAGAGGTTTGAAATCTTTGTTGTCTCCATTTATCTAGAGAATAGCGATTTTATAATGGTTAGTCCAGTAATTTAGGGAATATATGAAGTTTTACAGAATTAATCTATAAAAAAATATTGAACGATGCTCAAATATCATGAAAGAGAGTTTAGCATACATTAATACAAATGTAGAATGTAGTTAGAAATTTTAAAACAACACTAAAGATTATATGTTTAAGTATATCAAGCATTTACCAAAAACTCAATATTTTCGAAGGGGGTAACACATAGATTTTGAGAAAATTTCGAAAAATAAGACAATATTGTTTTAATGCATAGTTTCATCCTGCACTAACATATGATGATGTTCAAATAGGTTTTGAGCCTTCGTTGTCTCCATTTTTAAAGAAATTAACGATTTTATAGTAGTTATTCCTTCGATTTAGGGAGTATTATAAAGTTTTACTAAATTAATCGGTAAAAAATTATAACGATTTCGATATACCACGAAAGAGAGTTTAACATACATTAATAAAAATGTAGAATGTGGTTAGAAATTTTAAAACAACACTAAAAAGTATAAGCTTCGGTATATAGAGCGTTTAACGTAAAACTCAATATTTTCGTAGGGGTTAGTGAACACAGATTTTGAGAAAAATTCAAAAAATATAACAATATTGCTTTAATGCATAGTTGCCTCCTGTACTAATATATGATGATGGTCAAAGAGGTTTGGAACCTTTGTTGTCTCCATTTCTCTAGAAAATAGCGATTTTATAATGGTTAGTTCACTAATTTAGGGATTATATGAAATTTTAGTAAGTTAATTATAAACAAAATTGAACGATGCTAATGTACAATGAAAGAGAGTTTAGCATACATTAATACATATTTAGAATGTGGTTAAATTTCTTAAAACAGCACTAAATATTATAGGCTTCAGTATATAAAACATTTACCAATAACTCAATATATTTATAGGGGTTAACACATAGATTTTGAGAAAATTTCGAAAAATATGACAATATTGTTTTAATGCATAGTTGCCTCCTGTACTAATATATGATGATGATCAAAGAGGTTTGAAATCTTTGTTGTCTCCATTTATCTAGAGAATAGCGATTTTATAATGGTTAGTCCAGTAATTTAGGGAATATATGAAGTTTTACAGAATTAATTTATAAAAGATTATTGAATGATGCTCAAGTATCATGAAAGAGAGTTTAGCATACATTAATACAAATGTAGAATGTAGTTAGAAATTTTAAAACAACACTAAACATTATATGTTTCAGTATATCAAGCATTTACAAAAAAACTCAATATTTTCGAAGGGAGTTAACACATAGATTTTGAGAAAATTTCGAAAATAAGACAATATTGTTTTAATGTGCACTAACATAATGTTCAAATAGGTTTTGAGTCTTCGATGTCTCCATTTTTCAAGAAATTAGCGATTTTATAGTGGTTATTCCACCGATTTAGTGAGTATTATAAAGTTTTATTAAATTAATTGATAAAAAAATTATAACGATTCCCATATACAAGAAAGAGAGTTTAACATACATTGATGAAAATGTAGAATGTGGTTAAAATTTTTAAAACAGCACTAAAAAGTATAAGCTTCAGTATGTAGAGTGTTTAGCGTAAAACTCAATATTTTCGTAGGGGGGGTTAATACATAGATTTTGAGAAAAATTCAAAAAAAATAACAATATTGCTTTAATGCATATTTGCCTCCTGCACTAATATATGATGATGTTCAAAGAGGTTTGGAGCCTTCGCTGTCTCCGTTTTTTAAGAAATTAGCGATTTTATAATGGTTATTCTACGGATTTAAGGAGTAATATAAAGTTTAACTAAAGTAATTGATAAAAAAATTATAACGATTCTCATATACCACGAAAGAGAGTTTAACGTACATTAATACAAATCTAGAATGTGGTTAGAAATTTTAAAACAACACTAAAAAGTATAAGCTTCAGTATATAGATCGTTTAACGTAAAACTCATTATTTTCGTAGGAGTTAACACATAGATTTTAAGAAAATCACGAAAAATATGACAATATTGTTTTAATGCATAGTTGCCTCATGTACTAATATATGATGATGATCAAAGAGGTTTGGAATCTTTGTTGTCTCCATTTCTCCAGAGAATAACGATTTTATAATGGTTAGTCCACTAATTTAGGGAGTATATGAAGTTTTACAGAATTAATTTATAAACAAAATTGAACGATGGTCATGTACCTTGAAAGAGAGTTTAGCATACATTAATACAAATGTAGAATATAGTTAGAAATTTTAAAACAACACTAGAGATTATATGTTTCAGTATATCAAGCATTTACCAAAAACTCAATATTTTTGAAGCGGGTTAACACATAGATTTTGAGAAAATTTCGAAAAAATAAGACAATATTGTTTTAATGTATAATTTCATCTTGCACTAACATATGATGATGTTCAAATAGGTTTTGAGCCTTCGTTGTCTCTGGTTTTAAAGAAATTAGCGATTTTATAGTGGTTATTCCATCGATTTAGGGAGTATTATTAAAGTTTTACTAAATTAATTGATAAAAAAATTATAACGATCCCCATATACCACGAAAGAGAGTTTAACATACATTAATACAAATGTAGAATGTGGTTAGAAAATTTAGAACAACACTAAAAAGTATAAGCTTCAGTATATAGAGCGTTTAACATAAAACTCAATATTTTCGTAGGGGTTTAACACATAGATTTTGAGAAAATTTCAAAAAATATGACAATATTGTTTTAATGCATAGTTGCATCCTGCACTAACGTATGATGATGTTCAAATAGGTTTGGAGCCTTCGCTGTCTCCGTTTTTCAAGAAATTAGCGATTTTATAGTGGTTATTCCATGGATTTAAAGAGTAATATAAAGTTTTACTAAATTAATTGATAAAAAAATTATAACGATTTTCATATACTACGAAAGAGAATTTAACGTACATTAATACAAATGTAGAATGTGGTTAGAAATTTAAAAAAAACACTAAAAAGTATAAGCTTCAGTATATAAATCGATTAACTTAAAACTCAATATTTTCGTAGGGGTTAACACGTAGATTTTGAGAAAATCTCCAAAAATCTGACAATATTGTTTTAATGCATAGTTGCCTCATGTACTAATATATGATGATGATCAAAGAGGTTTGAAATTTTTGTTGTCTCCATTTATCTAGAGAATGGCGATTTTATAATGGTTAGTCCAGTAATTTAGGGAGTATAAGAAGTTTTACAGAATTAATTTATAAAAAAAATTGAACGATGCTCATGTACCATGAAAGAGAGTTTAACATACATTAATACAAATGTATAACGTAGTTAGAAATTTTAAAACAACACTAAAGATTATATGTTTAAGTATATCAAGCATTTACCAAAAACTCAATATTTTCGAAGGGGGTTAACACATAGATTTTGAGAAAATTTTGAAAAATAAGACAATATTGTATTAATGTATAGTTTCATCCTGCACTAACATATGATGATGTTCAAATAGGTTTTGAGCCTTCGTTGTCTCCGTTTTTTAAAGAAATTAACGATTTTATATTGGTTTTTCCATCGATTTAGGGAGTATTATAAAGTTTTACTAAATTAATCGGTAAAAAAATTATAACGATTTCGATATACCACGAAAGAGAGTTTAAAATTCATTAATAAAAATGTAAAATGTGGTTAGAAATTTTAAAACAACACTAAAAAGTATAAGCTTCAGTATATAGAGCGTTTAACGTAAAACTCAATATTTTCGAATGGGTTAGTGAACACAGATTTTGAGAAAAATTCAAAAAATATAACAATATTGCTTTAATGCACAGTCGCCTCCTGTTCTAATATATGATGATGGTCAAAGAGGTTTGGAACCTTTGTTGTCTCCATTTCTCTAGAAAATAGCGATTTTATAATGGTTAGTTCACTAATTTAGAGATTATATGAAATTTTACTAATTTAATTATAAACAAAATTGAACGATGCTAATGTACCATGAAAGAGAGTTTAGCATACATTAATACATATTTAGAATGTGGTTAAATTTTTTAAAACAACACTAAATATTATAGTCTTCAGTATATAAAGCATTTACCAATAACTCAATATATTTATAGGGGTTAACACATAGATTTTGAGAAAATTTTGAAAAATATGACAATATTGTTTTAATACATAGTTGCCTCCTGTACTAATATATGATGATGATCAAAGAGGTTTGAAATCTTTGTTGTCTCCATTTATCTAGAGAATAGCGATTTTATAATGGTTAGTCCAGTAATTTAGGGAATATATGAAGTTTTACAGAATTAATTTATAAAAAAATATTGAACGATGCTCAAGTATCATGAAAGAGAGTTTAGCATACATTAATATAAATGTAGAATGTAGTTAGGAATTTTAAAACAACACTAAACATTATATGTTTCAGTATATCAAGCATTTACAAAAAAACTCAATATTTTCGAAGGGGGTTAACATATAGATTTTGAGAAAATTTCGAAAATAAGACAATATTGTTTTAATGTGCACTAACATAATGTTCAAATAGGTTTTGAGTCTTCGATGTCTCCATTTTTCAAGAAATTAGCGATTTTATAGTGGTTATTCCACCGATTTAGGGAGTATTATAAAGTTTTACTAAATTAATTGATAAAAAAATTATAACGATTCCCATATACCGGAAAGAGAGTTTAACATATATTGATGCAAATGTAGAATGTGGTTAAAATTTTTAAAACAGCACTAAATAGTATAAGCTTCGGTATGTAGAGTGTTTAGCGTAAAACTCAATATTTTCGTAAGGGGTTAACACATAGATTTTGAGAAAAATTCAAAAAATATAACAATATTGCTTTAATGCATATTTGCCTTCTGTACTAATATATGATGATGTCCAAAGAGGTTTGGAGCCGTCGCTGTCTCCGTTTTTCAAGAAATTAACGATTTTATAATGGTTATTCCACGGATTTAAAGAGTAATATAAAGTTTAACTAAAGTAATTGATAAAAAAATTATAACGATTCTCATATACCACGAAAGAGAGTTTAACGTACATTAATACAAATGTAGAATGTGGTTAGAAATTTTAAAACAACACTAAAAAGTATAAGCTTCAGTATATAGATCATTTAACGTAAAACTCAGTATTTTCGTAGGAGTTAACACAGATTTTGAGAAAATTTCGAAAAATATGGCAATATTGTTTTAATGCATAGTTGTCTCGTGTACTATATATGATGATGATCAAAGAGGTTTGAAATCTTTGTTGTCTCCATTTCCCTAGAAAATAGCGATTTTATAACGGTTAGTCCAGTAATTTAGAGAGTATATGAAGTTTTACAGAATTAATTTATAAAAAAAATATTGAACGATGTTCATGTACCATGAAAGAGAGTTTAACATACATTAATACAAATGTAGAATGTAGTTAGAAATTTTAAAACAACACTAAAGATTATATGTTTCAGTATATCAAGCATTTACAAAAAAACTCAATATTTTCGAAGGGGTTAACACATAGATTTTGAGAAAATTTCAAAAAATAAGACAATATTGTTTTAATGTATAGTTGCATCCTGCACTAAGATATGATGATGATCTAATCGGATTGGAGTCGTCGATGTCTCCATTTTTCAAGAAATTAGCGATTTTATATTAGTTATTCCAATGATTTAGGGAGTAATATAAAGGTTTACTAAATTAATTGATAAAAAATTATAATGATTCCCATATACAAAAACAGAGAGTATAACGTACATTAATACAATTGTAGAATGTGGTTAGAAATTTTAAAACAACACTAAAAAATATAAGCTTCAGTATATAGATCGTTTAACGTAAAACTCAATATTTTCGTAGGGGGTTAACACCAAGATTTTGAGAAAATCTCGAAAAATATAACAATATTGTTTTAATGCATAGTTGTCTCATGTACTAATATATGATGAAGATAAAAGAGGTTTGAAATCTTTGTTGTCTCCATTTCTCCAGAGAATACCGATTTTATAACGGTTAGTCCACTAATTTAGGGAGTATATGAAGTTTTACAGAATTAATTTATAAAAAAAGTTGAACGATGCTCATGTACCATGAAAGAGAGTTTAGCATACATTAATACAAATGTAGAATGCAGTTAGAAATTTTAAAACAAAACTAAAGATAATATGTTTCAGTATATCAAGCATTTACCAAAAACTCAATATTTTTGAAGGGGGTTAACACATAGATTTTGAGAAAATTTAAAATAAGACAATATTGTTTTAATGTATAGTTTCATCCTGCATTAACATATGATGATGTTCAAATAGGTTTTGAGCCTTCGTTGTCTCCGTTTTTAAAGAAATTAGCGATTTTATAGTGGTTATTCCATCGATTTAGGGAGTATTATAAAGTTTTACTAAATTAGTTGATATAAAAATTATAACGATTTCGATATACCACGAAACATAGTTTAACATACATTAATACAAATGTAGAATATGGTTAGAAATTTTAAAACAACACTAAAAAGTATAAGCTTCAGTATATAGAGCGTTTAACGTAAAACTCAATATTTTCGTAGGGGTTAGTTAACACAGATTTTGAGAAAAATTCAAAAAATATAACAATATTGCTTTAATGCAAAGTTGCCTCATGTACTAATATATGATGATGGTCAAAGAAGTTTGGAACCTTTGTTGTCTCCATTTTTCTAGAGAATAGCGATTTTATAATGGTTAGTCCACTAATTTAGGAATTATATGAAATTTTACTAAATTAATTATAAACAAAACTGAACGTTGCTAATGTACCATGAAAGAGAGTTTAGCATACATTAATACAAATTTAGAATGTGGCTAAAATTATTAAAACAACACTAAATATTATAGGCTTCAGTATATAAATCATTTACCAAAAACTCAATATATTTATAGGGGTTAACACATAGATTTTGAAAAAATTTCGAAAAATATGACAATATTTTTATTAATGCATAGTTGCTTCATGTACTAATATATGATGATGATAAAAGAGGTTTGAAATCTTTGTTGTCTCCATTTCTCTAGAGAATAGCGATTTTGTAAATGTTAGTCCAGTAATTTAGGGAGTATAAGAAGGTTTACAGAATTAATTTATAAAAAAAATTGAACGATGCTCATGTACTATGTAAGAGAGTTTAGCATACATTAATACAAATGTAGAATGTAGTTATAAATTTCAAAACAACACTAAAGATTATATGTTTAAATATATCAAGCATTTACCAAAATTAATTGATAAAAAAATTATAACGATTTCGATATACCTCGAAAGAGAGTTTAACATACATTAATACAAATGTAGAATGTGGTTAGAAATTTTAAAACGACACTAAAAAGTATAAGCTTCAGTATATAGAGCGTTTAACGTAAAACTCAACATTTTCGTAGGGGTTAACAAATATATTTTGAGAAAATTTCAAAAAATATAACAATATTGCTTTAATGCATATTTGCCTATACTGTTTGTTAACCCCTACGAAAATATTGAGTTTGGAGCCTTCGCTGTTTCAAATATGTTTGGAGCCTTCGCTGTTTCAATTTTTCAAGAAATTAGCGATTTTATAGTGGTTATTCCACCGATTTAGGGAGTATTATAAAGTTTTACTAAATTAATTGATAAAAAAATTATAAAGATTCCCATATACCACGAAAGAGAGTTTAACATACATTGATGCAAATGTAGAATGTGGTTAAAATTTTTAAAACAACACTAAAAAGTATAAGCTTCAGTATGTAGAGTGTTTAGCGTAAAACTCAATATTTTTGTAGAGGTTAACACATAGATTTTGAGAAAAATTCAAAAAATATAACAATATTGCTTTAATGCATATTTGCCTCCTGTACTAATATATGATGATGTTCAAAGAGGTTTGGAGACTTCGTTGTCTCCGTTTTTTAAGAAATTAGCGATTTTATAGTGGTTATTCCACCGATTTACGGAGTATTATAAAGTTTTAATAAATTAATTGATAAAAAAATTATAACGATCCCCATATACCACGAAAGTGAGTTTAACATACATTAATACAAATGTAGAATGTGGTTAGAAAATTTAGAACAACACTAAAAAGTATAAGCTTCAGTATATAGAGCGTTTAATGTAAAACTCAATATTTTCGTAGGGTACACATAGATTTTGAGAAAATTTCAAAAAATATGACAATATTGTTTTAATGCATAGTTGCATCCTGCACTAACGTTCGATGATGTTCAAATAGGTTTGGAGCCTTCGCTGTCTCTGTTTTTCAAGAAATTAACGATTTTATAGTGGTTATTCTGTGGATTTAGGGAGTAATATAAAGTTTTACTAAATTAATTAATAAAAAATTATAACGATTCCCATATACCGCGAAAGAGAGTTTAACGTACATTAATACAAATGTAGAATGTGGTTAGAAATATTAAAACAATACTAAAAAGTATAAGCTTCAGTATATAGATCGTTTAACGTAAAACTCAATATTTTCGTAGAGGGTTAATACCTAGATTTTGAGAAAATCTCGAAAAATATGACAATATATTTTTAATGCATAGTTGTCTCCTGTACTAATATATGATTATGATTAAAGAGGTTTAAAATCTTTGTTGTCTCCATTTCTCTAGAGAATACCGATTTTATAATGGTTAGTCCACTAATTTAGGGAGTATATGAAGTTTTACAGAATTAATTTATAAAAAAAATTGAACGATGCTCATGTACCTTGAAAGTGAGTTTAGCATACATAAATACAAATGTAAAATGTAGTTAGAAATTTTAAAACAACACTAAAGATTATATGTTTCAGTATATCAAGCATTTACCAAAAACTCAATATTTTTGAAGGGGGTTGGTTAACACATAGATTTTGAGAAAATTTAAAATAAGACAATATTGTTTTAATGTATAGTTTCATCCAGCACTAACATATGATGATGTTCAAATAGGTTTTGAGCCTTCGTTGTCTCCGTTTTTAAAGAAATTAGCGATTTTATAGTGGTTATTCCATCGATTTAGGGAGTATTATAAAGTTTTACTAAATTAATTGATAAAAAAATTATAACGATTTCGATATACCACGAAATAGAGTTTAACATACATTAATATAAATTAGAATATGGTTAGAAATTTTAAAACAACACTAAAAAGTATAAGCTTCAGTATATAGAGCGTTTAACGTAAAACTCAATATTTTCGTAGCGGTTAACACATAGATTTTGAGAAAATTTCAAAAAATGACAATATTGTTTTAATGCATAGTTGCATCCTGCACTAACATATGATGATGTTCAAATAAGTTTGGAGCCTTCAATGTCTCCAGTTTTTAAGAAATTAGCGATTTTATAGTGGTTATTCCACCGATTTAGCGGGTATTATAAATTTTTACTAAATTAATTGATAAAAGAATTATAACGATTCTCATATACCACTAAAGAGAGTTTAACATACATCAATACAAATGAAGAATGTGGTTACAAAATTTAAAACAAAACTAAAAAATATAAGCTTCAGTATATAGAGCGTTTAACGTAAAACTCAATATTTTCGTAGGGGGTTGGTTAACACATAGATTTTGTGAAAAATTCAAAAAATATAACAATATTGCTTTAATGCATAGTTGCCTCCTGTACTAATATATGATGATGTTCAAAGAGGTTTGGAGCCTTCGTTGTCTCTGTTTTTCAAGAAATTAGCGATTTTATAGTGGTTATTCCATCGATTTAGGGAGTATTATAAAGTTTTTCTAAATTAATTGATAAATAAATTATAACGATTCTCATATACCACGGAAGAGAGTTTAACATACATTAATATAAATGTAGAATGTGGTTAGAAAATTTAGAACAACACGAAAATGTATAGGCTTCAGTATATAGAGCGTTTAACGTAAAACTCGATATTTTTGTAGGGGTTAACACATCGATTTTGAGAAAATTTCAAAAAATATAACAATATTGTTTTACTTCATAGTTGCATCCTGCACTAACATATGGTGATGTTCAAACAGTTTTCCATCTGTTTAGGGAGTATTATAAAGTTTTACTAAATTAATCGATAAAAAAATTATAACGATTTCCATATACCACGAAAGAGAGTTTAACATACATTAATACAAATGAAGAATGTGATTATAAATTTTAAAACAACACTAAAAAGTATAAGCTTCAGTATGTAGAGCGTTTAACGTAAAACTCAATATTTTTGTAGGGGTTGTTAACACATAGATTTTGAAAAAAATTCCAAAAATATAACAATATTACTTTAATGTATAGTTACCTCCTGTAGTAATATATGATGATGATCAAAGAGGTTTGGAACCTTTGTTGCCTCTATTTCTTTAGAGAATAGTGATTTTATAATGGTTACTTCACTAATTTAGGGATTATATGAAATTTTACTAAATTAATTTCTAAAAAAATTGAACGATGCTCATGTACCATTAAAGAGAGTTTGACAAGCATTAATACAAATGTAGAATGCGTTAAGAAATTTTAAAACAACACTAAAGATTATATGTTTCAGTATATCAAGCATTTACCAAAAACTCAATATTTACACATAGATTTTGAAAAAAATTCGAAAAATATGACAATATTGTTTTAATGTATAGTTGTATCCTGCAGTAACATATGATGATGTTCAAATAGGTTTTGAGCCTTCTTTGTGTCCGTTTTTAAAGAAATTAGCGATTTTATAATGGTTATTCCATCGGTTTAGGGAGTATTATAAAGTTTTACTAAATTAATCGATAAAAAATTTATAACGATTTCGATATACCACGAAAGAGAGTTTAACATACATTAATACAAATGTAGAATGTGGTTAGAAATTTTAAAACAACACTAAAAAGTATAAGCTTCAGTATATAGAGCGTTTAACGTAAAACTCATTATTTTCGTAGGGGTTAGTTAACACAGATTTTGAGTAAAATTCAAAAAATATAACAATATTGCTTTAATGCATAGTTGTCTCCTGTACTAATATATGATGATGGTCAAAGAGGTTTGAAACCTTTGTTGTCTCCATTTCTCTAGAGAATAGCGATTTTATAATGGTTAGTCCACTAATTTAGGAATTATATGAAATTTTACTAAATTAATTATAAACAAAACTGAACGTTGCTAATGTACCATGAAAGAGAGTTTAGCATATATTAATACAAATTTAGGATGTGGTTAAAATTATTAAAACCATACTAAATATTATAGGCTTCAGTATATAAAGCATTTACCAAAAACTCAATATATTTATAGGGTTAACACATAGATTTTGAGAAAATGTTGAAAAATATGACAATATTGTTTTAAATCTTTGTTGTCTCCATTTTTCTAGAGAATAGCGATTTTATACTGGTTAGTCCAGTAATTTTGGGAGTATATGAAGTTTTACAGAATTAATTTATAAAAAAAAGTTGAACGATGCTCATGTACCATGAAAGAGAGTTTAGCATACATTAATACAAATGTAGAATGTAGTTAGAAATTTTACAACAACATTAAAGATTATATGTTTAAGTATATCAAACATTTATCAAAAACTCAATATTTTCGAAGGGGGTTGGTTAACACATAGATTTTGAGAAAATTTCGAAAAATAAGACAATATTGTTTTAATGTATAGTTTCATCCTGCACTAACATATGATGATGTTCAAATAGGTTTTGAGCCTTCGTTGTCTCCGTTTTTAATGAAATTAGCGATTTTATAGTGGTTATTCCATCGGTTTAGAGAGTATTATAAGGTTTTACTAAATTAATCGATAAAAAAATTATAACGATTTCGATATACCACGAAAGGGAGTTTAACATACATTAATACAAATGTAGAATGTGGTTAGAAATTTTAAAACAACACTAAAAAGTATAAGCTTCAGTATATAGAGCGTTTAACGTAAAACTCAATATTTTCGTAGAGGTTAGTGAACACATATTTTGAGAAAAATTCAAAAAATATAATAATATTTCTTTAATGCATATTTACCTCATGTACTAATATATGATGATGGTCAAAGAGGTTTGGAACCTTTGTTGTCTCCATTTCTCTAGAGAATAGCGATTTTATAACGGTTAGTCCACTAATTTAGGGATTATGTGAAATTTTACTAAATTATTTATAAACAAAATTGAACGATGCTAATGTACCATGAAAGAGAGTTTAGCATACATTAATACATATTTAGAATGTGGTTAAACTTTTTTAAAAAACACTAAATATTATAGGCTTCAGTATATAAAGCATTTACAAAAACTCAATATATTTATAGGGGTTAACACTTAGATTTTGAGAAAATTTCAAAAAATATGACAATATTGTTTTAATGCTTAGTTGCCTCCTGTACTAATATATGATGATGATCAAAGAGGTTTGGAATCTTTGTTGTCTCTATTTCTCTAGAGAATAGCGATTTTATAATGGTTAGTCCACTAATTTATGGATTATATGAAATTTTACTAAATTAATTATAAAGAAAATTGTATGATGCTAATGTATCATGAAAGAGAGTTTAGCATACATTAATACAAATTTAGAATGTGGTTGAAAATTTTAAAACAACACTAAATATTATAGGCTTCAGTATATAAATCATTTACCAAAAACTCAATATATTTATAGGGGATTTTGAGAAAATTTCGAAAAATATGACAATATTGTTTTAATACATATATGAAGTTTTACAGAATTAATTTATAAAAAAAATATTGAACAATCTTCAGGTACCATGAAAGATAGTTTAGCATACATTAATACAAATGTAGAATGTAGTTAGAAATTTTAAAACAACACTAAACATTATATGTTTCAGTATATCAAGCATTTACAAAAAGCTTAATATTTTCGAAGGGGGTTAACACATAGATTTTGAGAAAATTTCGAAAATAAGACAATATTTTTTTAATGTGCACTAACATATGATGATTTTTCAAGAAATTTGCGATTTTATAGTGGTTACTCCACCGATTTAGGGAGTATTATAAAGTTTTACTAAATTAATTGATAAAAAAATTATAACGATTCCCATATACCACGAAAGAGAGTTTAACATACATTAATGCAAATGTAGAATGTGGTTAAAATTTTTAAAACAACACTAAAAAGTATAAGTTTCAGTATGTAGAGTGTTTAGCGTAAAACTCAATATTTTCGTAGGGGTTAACACATAGATTTTGAGAAAAATTCAAAAAATATAACAATATTGCTTTAATGCATATTTGCCTCCTGTACTAATATATGATGATGTTCAAAGAGGTTTGGAGCCTTGGTTGTCTCCGTTTTTCAAGAAATAAGCGATTTTATAGTGGTTATTCCACTGATTTAGGGAGTATTATAAAGTTTTACTAAATTAATTGATAAAAAAAATATAACGATCCCCATATACCACGAAAGAGAGTTTAACATACATTAATGCAAATGTATAATGTGGTTAGAAAATTTAGAACAACACTAAAAAGTATAAGCTTCAGTATATAGAGCGTTTAACGTAAAACTCAATATTTTCGTAGGGGGTTAACACATAGATTTTGAGAAAATTTCAAAAATATGACAATATTGTTTTAATGCATAGTTGCATCCTGCACTAACGTATGATGATGTTCAATTAGGTTTGGAGCCTTCGATGTCTCCGTTTTTCAAGAAATTAGTGATTTTATAGTGGTTATTCCACGGATTTAAGGTGTAATATAAAGTTTTACTAAATTAATTGATAAAAAATTATAACGATTCTCATATACCACGAAAGAGAGTTTAACGTACATTAATACAAGTGTAGAATGTGGTTAGAAATTTTAAAACAACACTAAAAAGTATAAGCTTCAGTATATTGATCGTTTAACGTAAAACTCAATATTTTCGTAGGGGTTAACACATAGATTTTGAGAAGATCTCGAAAAATATGACAATATTGTTTTAATGCATAGTTGCCTCATGTACTAATATATGATGATGATCAAAGAGGTTTGGAATCTTTGTTGTCTTCATTTCTCCAGAGAATAACGATTTTATAATAGTTAGTCCACTAATTTAGGGAGTATATGAAGTTTTACAAAATTAATTTATAAAAAAAAATTGAACGATGGTCATGTACCATGAAAGAGAGTTTAGCATACGTTAATACAAATGTAGAATGTAGTTAGAAATTTTAAAAAAACACTAAAGATTATATGTTTCAGTATATCAAACATTTACCAAAAACTCAATATTTTTGAAGGGGGTTACACATAGATTTTGAGAAAATTTCAGAAAATTAGACAATATTGTTTTAATGTATAGTTTCATCTTGCACTAACATATGATGATGTTCAAATAGGTTTTGAGCCTTCGTTGTCTCTGCTTTTAAAGAAATTAGCGATTTTATAGTGGTTATTCCATCGATTTAGGGAGTATTATAAAGTTTTACTACATTAATTGATAAAAAAATTATAACGATCCCCATATACCACGAAAGAGAGTTTAACATACATTAATACAAATGTAGAATGTGGTTAAAAAATTTAGAACAACACTAAAAAGTGTAAGCTTCAGTATATAGAGCGTTTAACGTAAAACTCAATATTTTCGTAGGGGTCTAACACATAGATTTTGAGAAAAATTCAAAAAATATGACAACATTGCTTTAATGCATAGTTACATCCTGCACTAACGTATGATGATGTTCAAATAGGTTTGGAGCCTTCGCTGTCTCCGGTTTTCAAGAAATTAGCGATTTTATAGTGGTTATTCCACGGATTTAAGGAGTAATATAAAGTTTTACTAAATTAATTGATAAAAAAATTATAACGATTCTCATATACCACGAAAGAGAGTTTAACGTACATTAATACAAATGTAGAATGTGGTTAGAAATTTTAAAACAACACTAAAAAATATAAGCTTCTGTATATATATCGTTTAACGTAAAACATAATAACTGAATTAACCAATCCATAACTAAACCGAAATCTAAATGCCCAGGACTAGTGCACATGGATTTCTCTTGCAAGCGTTTTCCGGACGTCAAACAACCAATTCAAAACTGGTATGCACAAGAGGAGTGCAATTATTTAATTAAAACAAAAAAAAATTAGGATGGTTCCAATAGGAAAATACATTGTCTAGTAAAACAAAATATGCAGTGGCATAGAAAAATCATAATGATACAAAATAAGTCGGACGTCAAACAACCAATTCAAAACTGGCATGCACAAGATGAATGGCAACTATTTGAACGGGCCTTGTGGTCCAATGGTAGTGGACGGGCCTGGGATGTAAACACATTCCGGGTTCGATTTTCCTGCTGCGAAAACTAAGTCACATTGTTCTGCTCACCACGGCTGCGGATACGTCCGTATGAAAACCCGGGAGAGGGCCTGTCGTGAGCTGCACCTTCCACCCGGTGGTTAAGTATGTGTCTTCAATAGACCCGGATTTAACCTTTTTTTCTTCAAAAAAAAATGGCAACTATTTAATTAAAACAAAAAATTAGGATGGTTCCAATAGGAAAATACATTGTCTAAACATGGAGTGGCAAACAAAAATCATAATGATACAAAACAAGTCGCATGCAGAGGCGGGTGTAGATGGGTGTGAGTGGCATACAGACCACAAAAATCATAATGATACAAAATAAGTGACATCCGGAGGCGGGTCTAGATGGGACATACGGATCGAGGCGGATCTAGGTGGGTCATACCTATAATGCTGCACGTTTTTCAAAATGACACGATAAGCTTGGCAAATAATATTCTCTCCTTTTCAATATGGATGATGTTTTAGGTGATTGTTTTTGTTTCACGATAGATGATTTTTCAATATATTTGATATTTTAGATGATTGTTTTTGTTTCACGATAGATGATGTTGTCAACTTTAATTTTATCAAAAACTCTGTAACCAATTGTATTTTTTTATAATTAAATAAATTACCTTTAAATTATATTTCAATGATTTTTTGTTTAGAAAAGATAATTTTTTAATATGTGTGCGAACCAAAATTTTATCTGGATGGAGGGAGTACTATCTATATATATAAAGTAGATTTTTCTCTCTTCTTATGACATGTGGAATGAGCGTTTGTTGACATGTGTCTTTTTTTTTGTCTTTTTACATTTTAGATCCTTCTTCTTTTAGACTATTGCAATTTGGTTCATTATTTTCTACTTATGCACTATCTAATCCTTCTCACACTAACTATCATCATTTGAAGGTTGAAAATCTATTTTATTCTTCAAAAAATTGCAAAACGAATAAGGAAATAAGTAAAAAAATATAAATGTATTTTAATATTTAATTTATTCACTGCTAAAAATAACATAAACTTTCGCTATTTTATTATTTTTTACTATTTTCTATTATTTCATTTACAACTATGTATTTATCTTAATATTCACTAAACTAAATCAAAACACATAATCTAAACATAAAACCTCCATAATCATAGAGAAAAAAATACCAAAGTAACACTAACTCAATAAAGGTCCAGAGCTCAAAGGCGATCAAGAACGAAAATTAACTTACCCCACTTTATCATTGAGTGTCTTGGCCAGAACAATAAAAAATCAGAAAAATGTAGAAAGATAATTTTGAGATAAAACAATCGCTCGAACACAAAGGAGCGTGATCAAAGACCAATGCAAAGAACCAAGAAAGCAGGTTAGAGGAAAAATAATCAACAGAAGGCTAAAATCACCACGAATCAGGAAGAGACATACATAACGAACGATAAGGACAACCACCAGCTAAGAGATAAGAATCACCTCACAAACTAAACAAGCACAAACAAGACGTCTATGCAAGTGAAGAACCACAAAACTCTGGATAGAAGAGACCAAAGCTCCAAGAGACTAATACCACACACTTATACTAAGGGAAGCAAGGGAAGAAGAGAACAACCTGAGTGAGGGAGAACGGAAGCCAACTCCCGAGAAACCAGAGCTCGGACTTGAGACCAGAAACAATCTTCCAAATCTACAGAGCATATTCGCAGGAGAACACTATCCAAATCTGGAGTGGCAAACATGGCGAAAGGGAGAGTCACAGAGACGCAAGCAACCATGAAAGTTGCAATGAGATGAGGGAACATAGATGGAAGGGTAGATAAAACGAAATCATTCAATCGAGGAGCCGTCCTCGAGCTATAGAAGTCAGATCACCAAAAACCATATCTTGAAAACTAAGACGAGAAGGGACTATCGATGGTAAGCCAACGACGAGGAAAACAACTTCACAGACGACTAAACTCTGACCCAACCCAGGGAGATGCAGTTCCTAACATGAGCCGAAATCTAAGGAAAAAGAGGAGAAAAAGGTGAGAAAAAACAAGAGCACATATGTGAGTCTTTTACGGTGATGGCGAGAATCACAGCATAACGGAAAGGTAAACGAAATGCATAGATGGTGACGGCTCAATGTAAAAATATAGGGAGAGAGCACAAAACATCTTTAAAAAGTAATGTTCAAATAATTAGAAAAAATATTAATATTTACCCTGAAACTATTAGCCTTAAATTCAACAAATGACTAAATGTAAAATTATTGAAATTCAATATGTTTTACATCACAAACTCACTCCACCACTAATAAGGTACTAATATACCCACACCAACACACTATTAAAAATACAAACACATAATATGTTAGCATATCACATATTACTACATAACATAATAAAAATACCAAATAATGTTCTTAGCAAATAAAGACGATCACATAATTAGCTAGCTATATGATCCGAAAAATAATAATTAACAACAATAAAATAATATTCGCGCGGATACGCCCCTAGTTTTTTATAAAAAAAAGTATTCAATATGATTTAAGTATGGGTAGTGTACGTATCTCTCTGAAATTTGAACGGTCTTCTTTTTTTTCATGGTTATAAATAAGATAAACAGACACACCAAGGTTTTCTCACACCATTTTTAAACAGCTATTTGGTCTTTCATTGTTGCTTAAAACAACGATTCTCGTGTTACGTTTGATATTCCCACAATCCCTTTATACATACATATAATAACCTCACAAAAAAAATAGAATATGGAAGTAATAAGTTCTTTAATGTCTTCTTTTCTGCTTAAATTCATCCACAAAGACTTCCACGAGATTTACTCAAGAATGTCAGTCTTCGCTCGCATGCTACTTCTTGTAAGTAATTAAACGTTAGTATTACTACATACATGCATTCACGTAGAAACGCATAGATACGACAATGATATCAAAATTTAGTTAATTCATTCCCAAAAGAAAGATGTTTCTTTTACAAAACAGAATAACAGATTATGTTATCATTAAATTAAGTGTCAGAAGACTCCATGCAAAATTCTTTGTTGTTAATAACCAGAGCCGGTCCTAGAGGTGTGGAGCCCTATTCAAATTTCTTTTTAATTTAAAATTAAAGATATTTTTAGCGATTTTTAGTAAAAACTAATGTAAATTTTTTAAAAATATATGATGATGTTCAAAAAGTTTTGGAGCCTTCGTTGTCTCCGTTTTTCAAGAAATTAGCGATTTTATAGTGGTTATTCCACTGATTTAGGGAGTATTATAAAGTTTTACTAAACTAATTGATAAAAAAATTTTAACGATCCCCATATATGACGAAAGAGAGTTTAACATATATTAATACAAATGTAGGATGTGGTTAGAAAATTTAGAACAACACTAAAAAGTATAAACTTCGCTATATAGAGAGTTTAACGTAAAACTCCATATTTTTGTAGGGGTTAAAACATATATTTTGAGAAAATTTCAAAAAATATGACCATATTGTTTTAATGCATAGTTGCATCCTGCACTAACGTACGATGATGTTCAAATAGGTTTGCAGCCTTCGCTGTCTCTGTTTTTCAAAAAATTAGCGATTTTATAGTGGTTATTCCGTGGATTTAGGGAGTAATATAAAGTTTTACTAAATTAATTGATAAAAAATTATAATGATGCCCATATACCACAAAAGAGAGTATAACGTACATTAATACAATTGTAGAATGTGGTTAGAAATTTTAAAACAACACTAAAAAGTATAAGCTTCAGTATATAGATCGTTTAACGTAAAACTCAATATTTTTGTAGGGGATTAACACCAAGATTTTGAGAAAATCTCGAAAAATATAACAATATTGTTTTAGTGCATAGTTGTCTCCTGTACTAATATATGATGATGATTAAAGAGGTTTGAAATCTTTGTTGTCTCCATTTCTCCAGAGAATACTGATTTTATAACGGTTAGTCCACTAATTTAGGGAGTATATGAAGTTTTACAGAATTAATTTATAAAAAAAGTTGAACGATGCTCATGTACCATGAAAGAGAGTTTAGCATACATTAATACAAATGTAGAATGCAGTTAGAAATTTTAAAACAAAACTAAAGATTATATGTTTCAGTATATCAAGCATTTACCAAAAACTCAATATTTTTGAAGGGGATTAACACATAGATTTTGAGAAAATTTAAAATAAGACAATATTGTTTTAATGTATAGTTTCATCCTGCATTAACATATGATGATGTTCAAATAGGTTTTGAGCCTTCGTTGTCTCCGTTTTTAAAGAAATTAGCGATTTTATAGTGGTTATTCCATCGATTTAGGGAGTATTATAAAGTTTTACTAAATTAGTTGATATAAAAATTATAACGATTTCGATATACCACGAAACAGAGTTTAACATACATTAATACAAATGTAGAATATGGTTAGAAATTTTAAAACAACACTAAAAAGTATAAGCTTCAGTATATAGAGCGTTTAACGTAAAACTCAATATTTTCGTAGGGGTTAGCTAACACAGATTTTGAGAAAAATTCAAAAAATATAACAGTATTGCTTTAATGCAAAGTTGCCTTATGTACTAATATATGATGATGGTCAAAGAAGTTTGGAACCTTTGTTGTCTCCATTTTTCTAGAGAATAGCGATTTTATAATGGTTAGTCCACTAATTTATGAATTATATGAAATTTTACTAAATTAATTATAAACAAAACTGAACGTTGCTAATGTACCATGAAAGAGAGTTTAGCATACATTAATACAAATTTAGAATGTGGCTAAAATTATTAAAACAACACTAAATATTATAGGCTTCAGTATATAAATCATTTAACAAAAACTCAATATATTTATAGGGGTTAACACATAGATTTTGAAACAATTTCGAAAAATATGACAATATTTTTATTAATGCATAGTTGCTTCATGTACTAATATATGATGATGATAAAAGAGGTTTGAAATCTTTGTTGTCTCCATTTCTCTATAGAATAGCGATTTTGTAAATGTTAGTCCAGTAATTTAGGGAGTATAAGAAGTTTTACAGAATTAATTTATAAAAAAAATTGAACGATGCTCATGTACTATGAAAGAGAGTTTAGCATACATTAATACAAATGTAGAATGTAGTTAGAAATTTTAAAACAACACTAAAGATTATATGTTTAAATATATCAAGCACTTACCAAAATTAATTGATAAAAAAATTATAACGATATCGATATACCTCGAAAGAGAGTTTAACATACATTAATACAAATGTAGAATGTGGTTAGAAATTTTAAAACGACACTAAAAAGTATAAGCTTCAGTATATAGAGCGTTTAACGTAAAACTCAATATTTTCGTAGGGGTTAACAAATATATTTTGAGAAAATTTCAAAAAATATAACAATATTGCTTTAATGCATATTTGCCTATACTGTTTGTTAACCCCTACGAAAAGATTGATTTTGGAGCCTTCGCTGTTTTAAATATGTTTGGAGCCATCGCTGTTTCCATTTTTCAAGAAATTAGCGATTTTATAGTGGTTATTCCACCGATTTAGGGAGTATTATAAAGTTTTACTAAATCAATTGATAAAAAAATTTATAAAGATTCCCATATACCACGAAAGAGAGTTTAACATACATTGATGCAAATGTATAATGTGGTTAAAATTTTTAAAACAACACTAAAAAGTATAAGCTTCAGTATGTAGAGTGTTTAGCGTAAAACTCAATATTTTCGTAGAGGTTAACACATAGATTTTGAGAAAAATTCAAAAAATATAACAATATTGCTTTAATGCATATTTGCCTCCTGTACTAATATATGATGATGTTCAAAGAGGTTTGGAGCCTTCGTTGTCTCCGTTTTTTAAGAAATTAGCGATTTTATAGTGGTTATTCTACCGATTTACGGAGTATTATAAAGTTTTAATAAATTAATTGATAAAAAAATTATAACGATCCCCATATACCACGAAAGAGAGTTTAACATACATTAATACACATGTAGAATGTGGTTAGAAAATTTAGAACAACACTAAAAAGTATAAGCTTCAGTATATAGAGCGTTTAATGTAAAACTCAATATTTTCGTAGGGGTTAACACATAGATTTTGAGAAAATTTCAAAAAATATGACAATATTGTTTTAATGCATAGTTGCATCCTGCACTAACGTTCGATGATGTTCAAATAGGTTTGGAGCCTTCGCTGTCTCTGTTTTTCAAGAAATTAACGATTTTATAGTGGTTATTCTGTGGATTTAGGGAGTAATATAAAGTTTTACTAAATTAATTGATAAAAAATTATAACGATTCCCATATACCACGAAAGAGAGCTTAACGTACATTAATACAAATGTAGAATGTGGTTAGAAATATTAAAACAATACTAAAAAGTATAAGCTTCAGTATATAGATCGTTTAACGTAAAACTCAATATTTTCGTAGGGGGTTAACACCTAGATTTTACCTAGATTTTGAGAAAATCTCTAAAAATATGACAATATTTTTTCAATGCATAGTTGTCTCCTGTACTAATATATGATTATGATTAAAGAGGTTTGAAATCTTTGTTGTCTCCATTTCTCTAGAGAATACCGATTTTATAATGGTTAGTCCACTAATTTAGGGAGTATATGAAGTTTTACAGAATTAATTTATAAAAAAAATTGAACGATGCTCATGTACCTTGAAAGTGAGTTTAGCATACATAAATACAAATGTAAAATGTAGTTAGAAATTTTAAAACAACACTAAAGATTATATGTTTCAGTATATCAAGCATTTACCAAAAACTCAATATTTTTGAAGGGGGTTGGTTAACACATAGATTTTGAGAAAATTTAAAATAAGACAATATTGTTTTAATGTATAGTTTCATCCAGCACTAACATATGATGATGTTCAAATAGGTTTTGAGCCTTCGTTGTCTCCGTTTTTAAAGAAATTAGCGATTTTATAGTGGTTATTCCATCGATTTAGGGAGTATTATAAAGTTTTACTAAATTGATTGATAAAAAAATTATAACGATTTCGATATACCACGAAATAGAGTTTAACATACATTAATATAAATTAGAATATGGTTAGAAATTTTAAAACAATACTAAAAAGTATAAGCTTCAGTATATAGAGCGTTTAACGTAAAACTCAATATTTTCGTAGCGGTTAACACATAGATTTTGAGAAAATTTCAAAAAATGACAATATTGTTTTAATGCATAGTTGCATCCTGCACTAACATATGATGATTTTCAAATAAGTTTGGAGCCTTCAATGTCTCCAGTTTTTAAGAAATTAGCGATTTTATAGTGGTTATTCCACTGATTTAGTGGGTATTATAAATTTTTACTAAATTAATTGATAAAAGAATTATAACGATTCTCATATACCACTAAAGAGGGTTTAACATACATCAATACAAATGAAGAATGTGGTTACAAAATTTAAAACAACACTAAAAAATATAAGCTTCAGTATATAGAGCGTTTAACGTAAAACTCAATATTTTCGTAGGGGGTTGGTTAACACATAGATTTTGTGAAAAATTCAAAAAATATAACAATATTGCTTTAATGCATAGTTGCCTCCTGTACTAATATATGATGATGTTCAAAGAGGTTTGGAGCCTTCGTTGTCTCTGTTTTTCAAGAAATTAGCGATTTTATAGTTGTTATTCCATCGATTTAGGGAGTATTATAAAGTTTTTCTAAATTAATTGATAAATAAATTATAACGATTCTCATATACCACGGAAGAGAGTTTAACATACATTAATATAAATGTAGAATGTGGTTAGAAAATTTGGAACAACACGAAAAAGTATAGGCTTCAGTATATAGAGCGTTTAACGTAAAACTCGATATTTTTGTAGGGGTTAACACATCGATTTTGAGAAAATTTCAAAAAATATAACAATATTGTTTTACTTCATAGTTGCATCCTGCACTAACATATGGTGATGTTCAAATAGGTTTGGAGCCTTCGTTGTCTCTGTTTTTCAAGAAATTAGCGATTTATAGTGGTTATTCCACCGGTTTAGGGAGTATTCTAAAGTTTTACTAAATTAATCGATAAAAAAATTATAACGATTTCCATATACCACGAAAGAGAGTTTAACATAGATTAATACAAATGTAGAATGTTATTATAAATTTTAAAACAACACTAAAAAGTATAAGCTTCAGTATGTAGAGCGTTTAACGTAAAACTCAATATTTTTGTAAGGGTTGTTAACACATAGATTTTGAAAAAAATTTCAAAAATATAACAATATTACTTTAATGTATAGTTACCTCCTCTAGTAATATATGATGATGATCAAAGAGGTTTGGAACCTTTGTTGCCTCTATTTCTTTAGAGAATAGTGATTTTATAATGGTTACTTTACTAATTTAGGGATTATATGAAATTTTACTAAATTAATTTCTAAAAAAATTGAACGATGCTCATGTACCATTAAATAGAGTTTGACAAACATTAATACAAATGTAGAATGCGGTTAGAAATTTTAAAACAACACTAAAGATTATATGTTTCAGTATATCAAGCATTTACCAAAAACTCAATATTTACACATAGATTTTGAAAAAAATTCGAAAAATATGACAATATTGTTTTAATGTATAGTTGTATCCTGCAGTAACATATGATGATGTTCAAATAGGTTTTGAGCCTTCTTTGTCTCCGTTTTTAAAGAAATTAGCGATTTTATAATGGTTATTCCATCGGTTTAGGGAGTATTATAAAGTTTTACTAAATTAATCGATAAAAAATTTATAACGATTTTGATATACCACGAAAGAGAGTTTAACATACATTAATACAAATGTAGAATATGGTTAGAAATTTTAAAACAACACTAAAAAGTATAAGCTTCAGTATATAGAGCGTTTAACGTAAAACTCATTATTTTCGTAGGGGTTAGTTAAAACAGATTTTGAGTAAAATTCAAAAAATATAACAATATTGCTTTAATGCATAGTTGCCTCCTGTACTAATATATGATGATGGTCAAAGAGGTTTGAAACCTTTGTTGTCTCCATTTCTCTAGAGAATAGCGATTTTATAATGGTTAGTCCACTAATTTAGGAATTATATGAAATTTTACTAAATTAATTATAAACAAAACTGAACGTTGCTAATGTACCATGAAAGAGAGTTTAGCATATATTAATACAAATTTAGAATGTGGTTAAAATTATTAAAACCATACTGAATATTATAGGCTTCAGTATATAAAGCATTTACCAAAAACTCAATATATTTATAGGGTTAACACATAGATTTTGAGAAAATGTTGAAAAATATGACAATATTGTTTTAAATCTTTGTTGTCTCCATTTTTCTAGAGAATAGCGATTTTATACTGGTTAGTCCAGTAATTTTGGGAGTATATGAAGTTTTACAGAATTAATTTATAAAAAAAAGTTGAACGATGCTCATGTACCATGAAAGAGAGTTTAGCATACATTAATACAAATGTAGAATGTAGTTAGAAATTTTACAACAACATTAAAGATTATATGTTTAAGTATATCAAGCATTTATCAAAAACTCAATATTTTCGAAGGGGGTTGGTTAACACATAGATTTTGAGAAAATTTCGAAAAATAAGACAATATTGTTTTAATGTATAGTTTCATCCTGCACTAACATATGATGATGTTCAAATAGGTTTTGAGCCTTCGTTGTCTCCGTTTTTAATGAAATTAATGATTTTATAGTGGTTATTCCATCGGTTTAGAGAGTATTATAAGGTTTTACTAAATTAATCGATAAAAAAATTATAACGATTTCGATATACCACGAAAGGGAGTTTAACATACATTAATACAAATGTAGAATGTGGTTAGAAATTTTAAAACAACGCTAAAAAGTATAAGCTTCAGTATATAGAGCGTTTAACGTAAAACTCAATATTTTCGTAAGGGTTAGTGAACACAGATTTTGAGAAAAATTCAAAAAATATAACAATATTTCTTTAATGCATATTTACCTCATGTACTAATATATGATGATGGTCAAAGAGGTTTGGAACCTTTGTTGTCTCCATTTCTCTAGAGAATAACGATTTTATAACGGTTAGTCCACTAATTTAGGGATTATGTGAAATTTTACTAAATTATTTATAAACAAAATTGAACGATGCTAATGTACCATGAAAGAGAGTTTAGCATACATTAATACATATTTAGAATGTGGTTAAAATTTAAAAAAAAAACACTAAATATTATAGGCTTCAGTATATAAAGCATTTACAAAAACTCAATATATTTATAGGGGTTAACACTTAGATTTTGAGAAAATTTCAAAAAATATGACAATATTGTTTTAATGCTTAGTTGCCTCCTGTACTAATATATGATGATGATCAAAGAGGTTTGGAATCTTTGTTGTCTCTATTTCTCTAGAGAATAGCGATTTTATAATGGTTAGTCCACTAATTTATGGATTATATGAAATTTTACTAAATTAATTATAAAGAAAATTGTACGATGCTAATGTATCATGAAAGAGAGTTTAGCATACATTAATACAAATTTAGAATGTGGTTGAAAATTTTAAAACAACACTAAATATTATAGGCTTCAGTATGTATATCATTTACCAAAAACTCAATATATTTATAGGGGATTTTGAGAAAATTTCGAAAAATATGACAATATTGTTTTAATGCATATATGAAGTTTTACAGAATTAATTTATAAAAAAAATATTGAACAATCTTCAGGTACCATGAAAGATAGTTTAGCATACATTAATACAAATGTAGAATGTAGTTAGAAATTTTAAAACAACACTAAACTTTATATGTTTCAGTATATCAAGCATTTACAAAAAACTTAATATTTTCGAAGGGGGTTAACACATAGATTTTGAGAAAATTTCGAAAATAAGAAAATATTTTTTTTAATGTGCACTAACATATGATGATTATTCAAGAAATTTGCAATTTTATAGTGGTTACTCCACCGATTTAGGGAGTATTATAAAGTTTTACTAAATTAATTGATAAAAAAATTATAACGATTCCCATATACCACGAAAGAGAGTTTAACATACATTAATGCAAATGTAGAATGTGGTTAAAATTTTTAAAACAACACTAAAAGGTATAAGTTTCAGTATGTAGAGTGTTTAGCGTAAAACTCAATATTTTCGTAGGGGTTAACACATAGATTTTGAGAAAAATTCAAAAAATATAATAATATTGCTTTAATGCATATTTGCCTCCTGTACTAATATATGATGATGTTCAAAGAGGTTTGCAGCCTTGGTTGTGTCCGTTTTTCAAGAAATTAGCGATTTTATAGTGGTTATTCCACCGATTTAGGGAGTATTATAAAGTTTTACTAAATTAATTGATAAAAAAATTATAACGATCCCCATATACCACGAAAGAGAGTTTAACATACATTAATGCAAATGTATAATGTGGTTAGAAAATTTAGAACAACACTAAATAGTATAAGCTTCAGTTATAGAGCGTTTAACGTAAAACTCAATATTTTCGTAGGGGGTTAACACATAGATTTTGAGAAAATTTCAAAAAATATGACAATATTGTTTTAATGCATAGTTGCATCCTGCACTAACGTATGATGATGTTCAATTAGGTTTGGAGCCTTCGATGTCTCCGTTTTTCAAGAAATTAGCGATTTTATAGTGGTTATTCCACGGATTTTAGGTGTAATATAAAGTTTTACTAAATTAATTGATAAAAAATTATAATGATTCTCATATACCACGAAAGAGAGTTTAACGTACATTAATACAAATGTAGAATGTGGTTAGAAATTTTAAAACAACACTAAAAAGTATAAGCTTCAGTATATAGATCGTTCAACGTAAAACTCAATATTTTCGTAGGGGTTAACACATAGATTTTGAGAAGATCTCGAAAAATATGACAATATTGTTTTAATGCATAGTTGCCTCATGTACTAATATATGATGATGATCAAAGAGGTTTGGAATCTTTGTTGTCTTCATTTCTCCAGAGAATAACGATTTTATAATAGTTAGTCCACTAATTTAGGGAGTATATGAAGTTTTACAAAATTAATTTATAAAAAAAATTGAACGATGGTCATGTACCATGAAAGAGAGTTTAGCATACGTTAATACAAATGTAGAATGTAGTTAGAAATTTTAAAACAACACTAAAGATTATATGTTTCACTATATCAAACATTTACCAAAAACTCAATATTTTTGAAGGAGGTTACACATAGATTTTGAGAAAATTTCAGAAAATTAGACAATATTGTTTTAATGTATAGTTTCATCTTGCACTAATATAGGATGATGTTCAAATAGGTTTTGAGCCTTCGTTGTCTCTGCTTTTAAAGAAATTAGCGATTTTATAGTGGTTATTCCATCGATTTAGGGAGTATTATAAAGTTTTACTAAATTAATTGATAAAAAAATTATAACGATCCCCATATACCACGAAAGAGAGTTTAACATACATTAATACAAATGTAGAATGTGGTTAGAAAATTTAGAACAACACTAAAAAGTGTAAGCTTCAGTATATAGAGCGTTTAACGTAAAACTCAATATTTCGTAGGGGTTTAACACATAGATTTTGAGAAAAATTCAAAAAATATGACAACATTGTTTTAATGCATAGTTACATCCTGCACTAACGTATGATGATGTTCAAATAGGTTTGGAGCCTTCACTGTCTCCGTTTTTCAAGAAATTAGCGATTTTATAGTGGTTATTCCACAGATTTAAGGAGTAATATAAAGTTTTACTAAATTAATTGATAAAAAAATTATAACGATTCTCATATACCACGAAAGAGAGTTTAACGTACATTAATACAAATGTAGAATGTGGTTAGAAATTTTAAAACAACACTAAAAAATATAAGCTTCAGTATATAGATCGTTTAACGTAAAACATAATAACTGAATTAACCAATCCATAACTAAACCGAAATCTAAATGCCCAGGACTAGTGCACATGGATTTCTCTTGCAAGCGTTTTCCGGACGTAAAACAACCAATTCAAAACTGGTATGCACAAGAGGAGTGCAATTATTTAATTAAAACAAAAAAAAATTAGGATGGTTCCAATAGGAAAATACATCGTCTAGTAAAACAAAATATGCAGTGGCATAGAAAAATCATAATGATACAAAATAAGTCGGACGTCAAACAACCAATTCAAAACTGGCATGCACAAGATGAATGGCAACTATTTGAACGGGCCTTGTGGTCCAATGGTAGTGGACGGGCCTTGGATGTAAACACATTCCGGGTTCGATTTTTCTGCTGCGAAAACTAAGTCACATTGTTCTGCTCACCACGGTTGCGGATACGTCCGTATGAAAACCCGGGAGAGGGCCTGTCGTGGGCTGCACCTCCCACCCGGAGGTTAGGTCTGTGTCTTCAATAGATCCGGATTTAACCCTTTTTTCTTCAAAAAAAAATGGCAACTATTTAATTAAAACAAAAAATTAGGATGGTTCCAATAGGAAAATACATTGTCTAAACATGCAGTGGCAAACAAAAATCATAATGATACAAAACAAGTCGCATGCAGAGGCGGGTGTAGATGGGTGTGAGTGGCATACAGACCACAAAAATCATAATGATACAAAATAAGTGACATCCGGAGGCGGGTCTAGATGGGACATACGGATCGAGGCGGATCTAGATGGGTCATACCTATAATGCTGCACGTTTTTCAAAATGACACGATAAGCTTGGCAAATAATATTCTCTCCGTTTCAATATGGATGATGTTTTAGGTGATTGTTTTTGTTTCACGATAGATGATTTTTCAATATATATGATATTTTAGATGATTGTTTTTGTTTCACGATAGATGATGTTGTCAACTTTAATTTTATCAAAAACTCTGTAACCAATTGTATTTTTTTATAATTAAATAAATTACCTTTAAATTATATTTCAATGATTTTTTGTTTAGAAAAGATAATTTTTTAATATGTGTGCGAACCAAAATTTTATCTGGATGGAGGGAGTACTATCTATATATATAAAGTAGATTTTTCTCTCTTCTTATGACATGTGGAATGGGCGTTTGTTGACATGTGTCCTCTTTTTTTGTCTTTTTACATTTTAGATCCTTCTTCTTTTAGACTATTGCAATTTGGTTCATTATTTTCTACTTATGCACTATCTAATCCTTCTCACACTAACTATCATCATTTGAAGGTTGATAATCTATTTTATTGTTCAAAAAATTGCAAAACGAATAAAGAAATAAGTAAAAAAATATAAATATATTTTAATATTTAATTTATTCACTGCTAAAAATAACATAAACTTTCGCTATTTTATTATTTTTTACTATTTTCTATTATTTCATTTACAACTATATATTTATCTTAATATTCACTAAACTAAATCAAAACACATAATCTAAACATAAAACCTCCATAATCATAGAGAAAAAAATACCAAAGTAACACTAACTCAATAAAGGTCCAGAGCTCAAAGACGATCAAGAACGAAAATTAACTTACCCCACTTTATCATTGAGTGTCTTGGCCAGAACAATAAAAAATCAGAAAAATGTAGAAAGATAATTTTGAGATAAAACAATCGCTCGAACACAAAGGAGCGTGATCAAAGACCAATGCAAAGAACCAAGAAAGCGGGTTAGAGGAAAAATAATCAACAGAAGGATAAAATCACCACGAATCAGGAAGAGACATACATAACGAACGATAAGGACAACCACCAGCTAAGAGATAAGAATCACCTCACAAACTAAACAAGCACAAACAAGACGTCTATGCAAGTGAAGAACCACAAAACTCTGGATAGAAGGGACCAAAGCTCCAAGAGACTAATACCACACACTTATACTAAGGGAAGCAAGGGAAGAAGAGAACAACCTGAGTGAGGGAGAACGGAAGCCAACTCCCGAGAAACCAGAGCTCGGACTTGAGACCAGAAACAATCTTCCAAATCTACAGAGCATATTCGCAGGAGAACACTATCCAAATCTGGAGTGGCAAACATGGCGAAAGGGAGAGTCACAGAGACGCAAGCAACCATGAAAGTTGCAATGAGATGAGGGAACATAGATGGAAGGGTAGATAAAACGAAATCATTCAATCGCGGAGCCGTCCTCGAGCTATAGAAGTCAGATCACCAAAAACCATATCTTGAAAACTAAGACGAGAAGGGACTATCGATGGTAAGCCAACGACGAGGAAAACAACTTCACAGACGACTAAACTCTGACCCAACCCAGGGAGATGTAGTTCCTAACATGAGCCAAAATCTAAGGAAAAAGGGGAAAAAGGTGAGAAAAAACAAGAGCACATATGTGAGTCTTTTACGGTGATGGCGAGAATCACAGCATAACGGAAAGGTAAACGAAATGCATAGATGGTGACGGCTCAATGTAAAAATATAGGGAGAGAGCACAAAACATCTTTAAAAAGTAATGTTCAAATAATTAGAAAAAATATTAATATTTACCCTGAAACTATTAGCCTTAAATTCAACAAATGACTAAATGTAAAATTATTGAAATTCAATATGTTTTACATCACAAACTCACTCCACCACTAATAAGGTACTAATATACCCACACCAACACACTATTAAAAATACAAACACATAATATGTTAGCATATCACATATTACTACATAACATAATAAAAATACCAAATAATGTTCTTAGCAAATAAAGACGATCACATAATTAGCTAGCTATATGATCCGAAAAATAATAATTAACAACAATAAAACAATATTCGCGCGGATATGCCCCTAGTTTTTTATAAAAAAAAAAGTATTCAATATGATTTAAGTATGGGTAGTGTACGTATCTCTCTGAAATTTGAACGGTCTTCTTTTTTTTCATGGTTATAAATAAGATAAACAGACACACCAAGGTTTTCTCACACCATTTTTAAACAGCTATTTGGTCTTTCATTGTTGCTTAAAACAACGATTCTCGTGTTACGTTTGATATTCCCACAATCCCTTTATACATACATATAATAACCTCACAAAAAAATTTAGAATATGGAAGTAATAAGTTCTTTAATGTCTTCTTTTCTGCTTAAATTCATCCACAAAGACTTCCACGAGATTTACTCAAGAATGTCAGTCTTCGATCGCATGCTACTTCTTGTAAGTAATTAAACGTTAGTATTACTACATACATGCATTCACGTAGAAACGCATAGATACGACAATGATATCAAAATTTAGTTAATTCATTCCCAAAAGAAAGATGTTTCTTTTACAAAACAGAATAACAGATTATGTTATCATTAAATTAAGTGTCAGAAGACTCCATGCAAAATTCTTTGTTGTTAATAACCAGAGCCGGTCCTAGAGGTGTGGGGCCCTATTCAAATTTCTTTTTAATTTAAAATTAAAGATATTTTTAGCGATTTTTAGTAAAAACTAATGTAAATTTTTTAAAAATATAAAGTTTGAAGTTTACTGACATAAAAAAATATATAATTATTTTAATTATATTATTAAACTTGTACATATTATATAACATAGAATACATTAACAATTTTATTATTATATAAACTATTTCTTACTTTATATATTTAACACTATTTAATAATATAAATACACTTATATATACAACTAATTTTTTTTAAAGGGGGCCCCACCAAATGGGGGCCCGTTCAAATGTTTCGAAAGCATACAGTCAATCAAGGAGTTCTTATCTTAATGATGGGGATTGGCTCCGGGATAGGGGTTCCTCCGCAGGGGTCATTTCTTTGTATGTGTTGTTCGGAAAGAGGAGGACTCAATGATTATTCGTTCGCCGGAACGTAACTTCGGGAGAAGGGGTGGGGTCGTCGTAACAAAGTAGCCGTACTGGAAGGTGCGGCTGGATCGTTCGATTAGAAATAGTCTTGTTATTGCTTCGACTCATATTCTCCAAAAAGTGCAAACTAGAAAAAGCCTTGTTCTTCTTAGCTGAGTTAGCCAAGCCCGGCTCTGTTAATAACGTGGTCTCTTTCAGGAGGATTTGTATAACATATTTTCACCATTATGTTCGGATGTCTATGGTGTTTGGTTATAGACATTCATTGAAAAATAGTTATGATGATCGGATATTACATGGTGCAGATCGTGCATGCAGTTGATAAGATGGTTCCGTGGCACAAGCTTCCGGTATTCTTGGGTTTGGCCTACCTAGGGTTACGCAGACATCTTCACCAAGAATATAATCTCATCAATGTCGGCCAAACTCCGGTTGGGACCCGGTTTAATCCTGCTGATTATCCTTACCGGACTGCTGACGGGAAATTCAATGATCCGTTTAACGAAGGCGTCGGCAGCGAAAGTAGCTTCATCGGAAGAAATTGTCCTCCAGTCGATCAGAAGATCAAGGTAGGTTCCCTACATATGTGCATGTATCTATAAAGACTTTTTCTTGGGTTCACCCCCTAGGTGAACCTTTAGGTTCACCAACCAATAGAAAGTTGTCATTTTAGATTTAGTATCTTTTAATTAAGGAAACAAAATAACTTGCCAAATTATATTATGTTTTTAAAATAAAAAAATAAAAAAATTAAATAAATAAAAATAACAATAGTTCTAAAAAAATTTATTTAAAAAAAAAATATTTATTTTTAAGATTTAGAGTTTAGTGTTTAAGATTTATAATTTAGAATTTATCCAAATGTTTAGTGTTTTTCCAAGGGTTTAGGATTTACCTAAGGGTTTAGGGTTTACCCAAGGGTTTAAGGTTTTCCCAAGGGTTTAGGGTTTAGGATTAGAGTTTAGGGTTTAGTGTTTTGTTGACAACATGTTTAGTATTTTTCCAAGGGTTTAGGGGTTTACCCAAAGATTTAGGGTTTACCCAAGGATTTAGGGTTTATGATTTGAGTTTAGGGTTTAGTATTAGAGTTTAGGGTTTAGTGTTTTGTTGACAACATTATTTTTTTTAATTCGTTTTTTATATATTATTTTTATTTATTTTTAAATTTTATTTTGAAAAGATAATATAATTTGCCAAGTTATTTGGTTTCCTTAATTAAAAGATACTAGATTTAAAATGACAATTTTCTATTGGTTGGTGAACCCAAGAATAACTCATCTATAAAAGTCTTTTAATATGGCTTCTGATTTATTTTTTGTTCGAATTTTTGGATATGGAGATTTATTTGTCAGTTTGTAAACGTATATAGAATAATTTGAATCACGTTTGGTCGCGTTTTGGTAGTTTATCAAAACCATTTTTTATATAGAGATCGATGGAGGATTTCGTTTATTTATTTATTTTTCAGCTGAATCGAACTTCCAAATAAGGAATAATATTACTGATTTGAAACGCTATTCTAAAAATGTCATCTTCTCAAGAATTTTCTATGTTGAAGCATGTTTTCCATTTTTTCAGGTTTTGAATATTACTTAAATATATAAAGACAAGTTGTTGTTTTTTCTGTGTCTTTTCTTTTCTCAAGTTACTGAAGCCAGACCCCATGGTAGTGGCGACAAAATTATTAGCAAGAAGAAAGTTGATCGACACGGGAAAACAATTTAATATGATTGCAGCTTCATGGATACAATTCATGATTCATGATTGGGTTGATCATCTTGAAGAAACTAATCAGGTCGTTCATTAATCTTACATGCCCTACATCTACGATAATACTAAATTACTAATATGCTAAATAAGTAAAAATTGTAGCGGCAAAGAAAGGGTGATTTGTTTACTATTTATGGTTTCCTATAGTGAGTTTAATGTCCGGAGTTTTTTTTACTAACTTTTTATAAAACAAACAATTGAATTAGTTAGTCGTGTTATTAATTCGTAAACTTAGATCGGGCTCGTGGCTCCAAAAGAAGTAGCGAACGAGTGTCCCTTAAGCTCCTTCAGATTCTTCAAGACAAAGGAAGTTCCTACCGGTTTCTTCGAGATCAAGACCGGTTCGTTAAATTCCCGTACACCTTGGTGGTAAGTTATAGTATAGCCTTATAGGTTATAAGGTGTACATGTAATTAAGAGATCAACAAAAATGTAGTACATTAATACGAGTGAGTATTATGAAATTAGGGATTCGAGCGCCATCTATGGAAGCAACTCGAAAGCGATGGCGAGAGTGAGAACTTACAAAGACGGAAAACTAAAGATATCGGAGGAGACGGGTCTCTTACTCCAAGACCAAGACGGTTTAGCAATTTCCGGCGACATACGTAACAGTTGGGTCGGTGTCTCCGCCTTGCAAGCTCTCTTCATAAAAGAGCACAACGCTGTATGCGACGTACTCAAGGTCAACTATATGTTTTCATTTTTTTGTTTGTAAATTATAATTTTTTCATACGCATATATAGACTATAGAATGAATGATTGTAGATAGTCCAATATTATATTTATGCATTTTATAGAAGGAGTACGATGATTTGGAAGACGAAGATTTGTACCGCCATGCTAGGCTAGTGACGTCAGCAGTGATTGCCAAGATTCACACCATAGATTGGACCGTTGAGCTTCTGAAAACCGACACTTTACTTGCTGGGATGCGAACAAATTGGTGAATAGATGTACATTTTGTCGATCTGTAATCACGTCACACAATTTTTTTTAAATAAAAATCTAACACATTTAACATATATGTATGGTTTATATATGGTGTGTGTTTTAGGTACGGAATTTTAGGAAAGAAGTTCAAAGATTCGTTCGGACATGTAGGGAGTTCCATCTTGGGAGGTATCGTGGGTATGAAGAAACCGCAAAATCATGGAGTCCCATATTCGATAACGGAAGAATTCACCAGTGTCTATCGAATGCACTCGCTCTTACCTGATCAGCTCGAACTACGTGACATCGACGTTGTACCAGGAACTAAGAAATCACTACCATTGATTGAAGAGTATATAACTTACTTTAGAGCTCTCTATTTTTGAAACTTCCAAATCAATTTTTTTTGGAAGTTAAGTTTTTTCTTTTTTTTTATTTATCTCTCGCTTTTCTATTTATATAACTTGATTATATGGATTTTAGGGTTTCTTTCGGAAAATTGCTTGGTCCTAAGGGAGAACAAACCATGTCTCATATTGGATTTACTAAGCTAATGGTCTCAATGGGTCATCAAGCAAGTGGGGCTCTTGAACTGATGAATTATCCAGTGTGGATTAGGGATCTTGTTCCCCATGACCCCAATGGCTACGATCGTCCGGACCACATCGACTTAGCTGCTTTAGAAAGTAAGTCAATCCGATCCAAGCCGTTCGTTTTGTATTTGTATTTATATATGTACAGTATTGTGGTTTGACTTGATGAGTGATGTGTTCTTCGTCATTTGATATAGTCTATAGGGACAGGGAGAGGAATGTTGCACGGTACAATGAATTTAGGAGATCTATGTTTATGATTCCGATAAAGAAGTGGGAAGATCTAACGGACGATAAGGAAGCAATTGAAGCACTAGAAGACGTGTACGGTGGTAATGTGGAAGAGCTCGATCTTCTGGTGGGACTTATGGCCGAGAAGAAAATCAAAGGGTTCGCTATTAGCGAGACTGCCTTTAACGTTTTCCTCCTCATGGCTACTAGGTATATATATATTTACTATTTAGCATTTCGTTTGTTATACTTTTATTTTAGTTTTAAGCAGTACCGGCCCTGGACTAAAGCTGGTAAAGCACCTGATTTAGGCGCCATAAAATATAGATATTATTAGAGGCATAGATTTCTGAAACTAGCTTTGGTTTACTGGTTCTTAGATACTGTTCAAGTCTTTCTAGCCATGGGTTCGAAGCTTTTATGATGCACTTTATTAATATGTTTTTGTATATGGGCCAAGTTACTTTTTTGCTTTAGGCGCCCAAACGGGCCAGGCCGGACCTGGTTTTATGGATAAAAATGGGCAGCTGAATTTATATTTCAAGGATAGACAATATTTAATATATTATATAAACTTAAATATATTTTCAGGAGATTAGAAGCGGATAGATTCTTCACGAGTGATTTCAATGAAATGACTTATACAAAGAAAGGACTTGAATGGGTGAATACTACAGAGAGCCTCAAAGATGTTTTTGATCGCCATTATCCTGAAATGACCGACAGATGGATGAACTCTGAAAGTGCATTTTCAGTATGGGATTCACCACCGGTTGCCAAAAACCCAATCCCTCTGTATCTCCGAGTACCACCATCTTAAATCAGATCGATTATGTCAGATGTGACGCACTTTGAATGACTTGAATTTTATTTTATTGGTATTGTTGGTTACTGTGAGCTGCGAATGTGTGTTGCTGGGAGCTCTCAGCATTATTCATCTACTACAATTATGTGGAATATTTGTAAAAATGCATGATTGCTATTTGCTTTGCTTTCGTGTAATCTTCTTTCCCTCCTTTATTTCTTCTTTTTTGCTTATTCAGATCTTAGGCCACTTCTATTGGTAGTATCTAAGACGATATGTTAATCATTATAATAATAAAAGTAATTATAATGTAAGAACGAAGAACTAAATTGTCAGAACTGGTATGGCATGCAAGAACTGATTGACCTCTTTTAAAACCTCAATTTTTCCATGCGTCAACCTTCAATCGGTCTGACTTTAAAAAGCAAAATAAAAACTAGCTTTTAATTGAAAATGAGTTAAAATAATTGGTTGAGATGCTTGGTTTTGGTTTGAGGATGTGACACTAATAAAGTTGCCCTTAGATCTCTTTGTTGTTGTATATTTGCTATTTGCTTTGCTTTCGTATAATCTAACATTATTATTATTTTTTGGTGTATCGACGATGACTGTTTCAGATTACTCATTTACTGGTTGGTATTAATGCTAACATTTATATTAAAATATTGTTTTAGTTATCATTGTTCTTAAAGTTTTATTTACATATAACTAAATTAATTTTTACAAAAAAATATTTAACTGATTTAAACGCATTTATTAGACCATAATTATATTGGCATAGAACGAATATATAGTTGGGGTATACTGTACATTCAGAGTCCAAAGATTCGGACGCTATCTGATTGCATACATTCAGAATCATCCGATGTAAATGTTCCCAAATTGTTAATGCTGAGGATTATATGGAACGATTTGATTATTTTAATTAAAATTTTAAAACCAGCGTTGAACAAAAAAAAATTAAATGCCATGGAAGTACTTGTTCCGAAAAGTTTGAACCATAATAACATTTTTTTTTTTTAATTAGAAAAACATTTTTTAAATTTGCTTCGTACATATCTTAGACTGAAAGTGCAGAGAAAGAAACCTCAAATCTAAAAGTAAACTGAACATTTTACATGATGCTACAAAATCTAGAAGCAATGATCAGAACCATAGAACTAGAGATAAGAAATATACAACCTCGGTTAACGGATTTCGAAACCGTTAAAAACCATTGAACCATCTCTATATCCATCAATAGAAGAGTTTTAAATATAAATATATTTCAATTTATCTCTAATTCTTATATAAAATAGAAATTGTTAGTTTTTATCTATTTATAGAGAAATAAATCATATTCTTCTTTTTATTTATATTTAGAAATTATTATTTTTAAATATACTCGAACAAAATTTATCTATATTTATAGTTGAGCTATTTTATTAGTATATATGGATGTATGTATCACACACAGATGTCCGTAGATATTTGTCAATACACACTAGACATGGATACATTTTTCGGAATCCAAAAATCAAACCGAACCGAATAAAAAAAATTCGGTTCGAGTTTAGATCCTATAAAATTTCCAAGAAAATTCTATATCTCTAAAACAAAAGAAAAAAAAACAAAATTGAACTGAAACTGAACCGAGAATCGAATGGGTACCCAATTTCTATAATATAATATATATACTTATAAATATTAAATATATTTACTTTTAAAATAATCAAATAATTTTAAAATATTATTTATAAATCCGAACACCCAAAAATGAATTATCAGAATACCTTTTATCTAAAATATTTAAATTTATCCAAATTTTAAACCAAAATCCTATAAAATATCAGTCCAAAAACCTGAAATAACCGAAAAAGTAGAATCAATCGGAACCGAATGAGATCCAAAATTACCTCGGATATTAGCCGGTTCTCGAATTTGTTATCCAAGTTCGAACCAATAACCAAAATAATCAAACAAAAATCAAAGTATTTTTTTTAAATACTTGAACGAATCCTAAACTTATAAAACGAAAGCCAGTTAACACATAGATTTTGAGAAAATCTCAAAAAATATGACAATATTGTTTTAATGCATAGTTGCCTTCTGTACTAATATATGATGATGATCAAAGAGGTTTGGAATCTTTGTTGTCTCCATTTCTCCAGAGAATAACGATTTTATAATGGTTAGTCCTCTAATTTAGAGAGTATATGAAGTTTTACAGAATTAATTTATAAAAAAAATTGAACGATGGTCATGTACCATGAAAGAGAGTTTTGCATACGATAATACAAATGTAGAATGTAGTTAGAAATTTTAAAACAACACTAAAGATTATATGTTTCAGTATATCAAGCATTTACCAAAAACTCAATATTTTTGAAGGGGTTAACACATAGATTTTGAGAAAATTTCGAAAAATAAGACAATATTGTTTTAACGTATAGTTTCATCCTGCACTAACATATGATGATGTTCAAATAGGTTTTGAGCCTTCGTTGTCTCTGTTTTTAAAGAAATTAACGATTTTATAGTGGTTATTCCATCGATTTATGGAGTATTATAAAGTTTCACTAAATTAATTGATAAAAAAATTATAACGATTCTCATATACCACGAAAGAGAGTTTAACGTACATTAATACAAATGTAGAATGTGGTTAGAAATTTTAAAACAGCACTAAAAAGTATAAGCTTCAGTATATAGAGCGTTTAACGTAAAACTTAATATTTTCGTAGGGGTAGTTAACACAGATTTTGAGAAAAATTCAAAAAATATAACAATATTGCTCTAATGCATAGTTGCCTCCAGTACTAATATATGATGATAACCAAAGAGGTTTGGAACCTTTGTTGTCTCAATTTCTCTAGAGAATAGTGATTTTATAATGGTTTGTCCACTAATTTAGGGAGTATATGAAGTTTTACTAATTTAATTATAAAAATAATTGAACGATGCTAATGTACCTTAAAAGAGAGTTTAGCATACATTAATACAAATGTAGAATGTGCTTAAAAATTTTTAAATAACACTAAATATAGTAGGCTTCAGTATATAAAGCATTTACCAAAAACCCAATATATTTATAGGGGGTTAACACATAGATTTTGATAAAAGTACGAAAAATATAAAAATATTGTTTTAATGCATAGTTGCCTCCAGTACTAATACATGATGATGATCAAAGAAGTTTGGGATATTTTTTGTCTCCATTTCTCTAGAGAATAGCAATTTTATAACGGTTAGTCCACTAATATAGGGAGTATATGAAGTTTTACTGAATTAATTTATAAAAAAAATTGAACGATGCTCATTTACCTTGAAAGAGAGTTTAACATACATTAATACAAATGTAGAATGTAGTTAGAAATTTTAAAACAACACTAAAGATTATACTCCCTCCGTTTCATATTGTAGGTAGTTTTAGAGAAATGTTTTTGTTTCAAAATGTAAGTAGTTTTCGTAGTTCTAGGTAACTTTTAAATTTATTGAATACAGTGTGACCAATCAAATTAAATAGACTTATTTTTTATTGGTTAAATTATATCTAACCTATTTATTATAAAATACTTTTAAAAACATAATAATTTTCTTAATCTTCGCGCTTTTAGCCAAAACTATAACAATATTGCTTTAATGCATAGTTACCTCATGTACTAATATATGATGATGATCAAAGAGGTTTGGAACCTTTGTTGCCTCCATTTTTCTAGAGAATAGCGATTTTATAATGTTTAGTCCACTAATATAGGGAGTATATGAAGTTTTACAGAATTAATTTATAAAAAAATTGAACGATGCTCATGTACCTTGAAAGAGAGTTTAGAATACATTAATACAAATGTAGAATGTAGTTAGAAATTTTAAAACAACACTAACGATTATATGTTTTAGTATATCAATCCCTCTGTTAACACAGATTTTGAAATAATTCGAAAAATATGACAATATTGTTTTAATGTATAGTTTCATCTTGCACTAACATATGATGATGTTCAAATAGGTTTTGAGCCTTAGTTGTCTCCATTTTAAAAGGAATTAGCGATTTTATAGTGGTTATTCCATCGATTTAGAGAGTATTACAAAGTTTTGTAAATTAATCGATAAAAAATTGTAGCGATTTCGATATACCACGAAAGAGAGTTTAACATACATTAATACATATGAGAATGTGGTTAGAAATTTTAAAACAACACTAAAAAGTATAAGCTTCAGTATATAGATCGTTTACCGTAAAACTCAATATTTTCGTAGGGGTTACACATAGATTTTGAGAAAATCTCGAAAAATATGACAATATTGTTTTAATGCATAGTTTCTCCCGTACTAATATATGATGATGATCAAAGAGATTTGGAATCTTTTTTGTCTTCATTTCTCCAGAGAATAACGATTTTATAATGGTTAGTCCACTAATTTAGGGAGTATATGAAGTTTTCATAATTAATTTATAAAAAAAATTGAACGATGGTCATGTACCATGAAAGAGAGTTTAGCATATGTTAATACAAATGTAGAATGTAGTTAGAAATTTTAAAACAATACTAAAGATTATATGTTTCAGTATATAAAGCATTTACCAAAAACTCAATATTTTTGAAGGGGGTTACACATAGATTATGAGAAAATTTCAAAAAATAAGACAATATTGTTTTAATGTATAGTTTCATCTTGCACTAACATATGATGATGTTTAAATAGGTTTTGAGCCTTCGTTGTCTCTGTTTTTAAAGAAATTAGCGATTTTACAGTGGTTATTCCGTCGATTTAGGGAGTATTATAAAGTTTTATTAAATTAATTGATAAAAAAAACTATAACGATCCCCATATACCACAAAAGAGAGTTTAACATACATTAATACAAATGTAGAATGTGGGTAGAAAATTTAGAACAACACTAAAAAGTATAAGCTTCAGTATATAGAGCGTTTAACGTAAAACTCAATATTTTCGTAAGGGTTTAACACATAGATTTTGAGAAAAATTCAAAAAATATGAAAATATTATTTTAATGCATAGTTGCATCCTGCACTAATGTATGATGATGTTCAAATAGGTTTGGAGCCTTCGCTGTCTCCGTTTTTCAAGAAATTAGCGATTTTATAGTGGTTATTCCACGGATTAAAGGAGTAATATAAAGTTTTACTAAATTAATTGATAAAAAAATTATAACGATTCTAATATACCATGAAAGAGAGTTTAACGTACATTAATACAAATGGAGAATGTGGTTAGAAAATTTGAAACAACACTAAAAAGTATAAGCTTCAGTATATAGATCGTTTAACGTAAAACTCAATATTTTCGTAGGGGGTTAACACATAAATTTTGAGAAAATATCGAAAAATATGACAATATTATTTTAATGCATAGCTGCCTCCTGTACTAATATATGATGATGATCAAAGAGGTTTGGAATCTTTGTTGTCTCTATTTCTCCAGAAAATAACGATTTTATAATGGTTAGTCCATTAATTTAGGGAGTATATGAAGTTGTACAAAATTAATTTATAAAAAAAATTGAACGATGGTCATGTATCATGAAAGAGAGTTTAGCATACGGTAATACAAATGAAGAATGTAGTTAAAAATTTTAAAACAACACTAAAGATTATATGTTTCAATATATCAAGCATTTACCAAAACTCATTATTTTTGAAGGGGGTTAACACGTAGATTTTGAGAAAAGTTCGAAAAATAAGGCAATATTGTTTTAATGTATAGGTTCATCCTGTACTAACATATGATGATGTTCAAATAGGTTTTGAACCTTCGTTGTCTCTGTTTTTAAAGAAATTAACGATTTTATAGTGGTTATTCCATCGATTTATGGAGTATTATACAGTTTTACTAAATTAATTGATAAAAAAATTATAACGATTCTCATATACCACGAAAGAGAGTTTAACGTACATTAATACAAATGTAGAATGTTGTTAGAAATTTAAGAACAACACTAAAAAGTATAAGCATCAGTATATAGAGCGTTTAACGTAAAACTCAATATTTTCGTAGGGGTTAACACATATATTTTGAGAAAAATTCAAAAACTATAACAATATTGTTTTAATGCATAGTTACCTCCTGTACTAATATATGATGATGATCAAAGAGGTTTGGAACCTTTGTTGCCTCCATTTCTCTAGAGAATAGCGATTTTATAACGGTTAGTCCACTAATATAGGGAGTATATGAAGTTTTACAGAATTAATTTATAAAAAAAAATTGAACGATGCTCATGTACCATGAAAAAGAGTTTAGAATACATTAATACAAATGTAGAATGTAGTTAGAAATTTTAAAACAACACTAAAGATTATATGTTTTAGTATATCAATCCCCATGTTAACACAGATTTTGAAATAATTCGAAAAATGTGACAATATTGTTTTAATGTATAGTTTCATCTTGCACTAACATATGATGATGTTCAAATAGGTTTTGAGCCTTTGTTGTCTCCGTTTTTAAAGGAATTAGCGATTTTATAGTGGTTATTCCATCGATTTAGGGAGTATTACAAAGTTTTATAAATTAATCGATAAAAAATTGTAGCGATTTCGATATACCACGAAAGAGAGTTTAACATACATTAATACAAATGGATAATGTGGTTAGAAAATTTAAAACAACACTAAAAAGTATAAGCTTCAGTATATAGATCGTTTAACGTAAAACTCAATATTTTCGTAGGGGTTAACACATAGATTTTGAGAAAATATCGAAAAATATGAAAATATTTTTTTAATGCATAGTTGCCTCCTGTACTAATATATGATGATGATCAAAGAGGTTTGGAATCTTTGTTGTCTCCATTTCTCCAGAGAATAACGATTTTATAATGGTTAGTCCATTAATTTAGGGAGTATATGAAGTTTAACAGAATTAATTTATTAAAAAAATTGAACGATGGTCATGTATCATGAAAGAGAGTTTAGCATATGTTAATACAAATGAAGAATGTAGTTAAAAATTTTAAAACAACATTTCAGTATATCAAGCATTTACCAAAAACTCATTATTTTTGAAGGGGGGTTACACATAGATTTTGAGAAAATTTCGAAAAATAAGGCAATATTGTTTTAATGTATTGTTTCATCTTTCACTAATATATTATGATGTTCAAATAGGTTTTGAGCCTTCGTTGACTCTGTTTTTAAAGAAATTAGCGATTTTATAGTGGTTATTCCATCGATTTAGGGAGTATTATAAAGTTTTACCAAATTAATTGATAAAAAAATTATATCGATCCCCATATACCACGAAAGAGAGTTTATCATACATTAATACAAATGTATAATGTGGTTAGAAAATTTAGAACAACACTAAAAAGTATAAGCTTCAGTATATAAAGCGTTTAACGTAAAACTCAATATTTTCGTAGGGGTTTAACACATAGATTTTGAGAAAAATTCAAAAAATATGACAACATTGTTTTAATGCATAGTTGCATCCTGCACTAATGTATGATGATGTTCAAATAGGTTTGGAGCCTTCGCTGTCTCCGTTTTTCAAGAAATTAGCGATTTTATAGTGGTTACTCCACGGATTTAAGGAGTAATATAAAGTTTTACTAAATTAATTGATAAAAAAAATTATAACGATTCTCATATACCACGAAAGTGAGTTTAACGTACATTAATACAAATGGAGAATGTAGTTAGAAAATTTAAGACAACACTAAAAAGTATAAGCTTCAGTATATAGATCGTTTAACGTAAAACTCAATATTTTCGTAGGGGTTAACACATAGATTTTGAGAAAATATCGAAAAATATGACAATATTGTTTTAATGCATAGTTGCCTCCTGTACTAATATACGATGATGATCAAAGAAGTTTGAAATCTTTGTTGTCTCCATTTCTCCAGAGAATAACGATTGTATAATGGTTAGTCCATTAATTTAGGGAGTATATGAAGTTTTACAGAATTAATTTATAAAAAAAATTGAACGATGGTCATGTATAATGAAAGAGAGTTTAGCATACGTTAATACAAATGAAGAATGAAGTTAAAATTTTTAAAACAACACTAAAGATTATATGTTTCAGTATATCAAGCATTTTTACATTAAAACTAACATTTTTTGAAAAGGATAAAACATATAATTGTTTTAATGAAAATATTTTAAATCATGCACTAACATATGATGATGTTCAAATAGGTTTTGAACCTTCGTTGTCTCTGTTTTAAAAGAAATTAACGATTTTATAGTGGTTATTCTATCGATTTATGGAGTATTATACACTTTTACTAAATTAATTAATAAAAAAATATAACGATTCTCATATACCACGAAAGAGAGTTTAACGTACATTAATACAAATAGAGAATGTGGTTAGAAAATTTAAAACAACACTAAAAAGTATAAGCTTCAGTATATAAATAGTTTAACGTAAAACTCAATATTTTCGTACGGGTTAGTTAACACATAGATTTTGAGAAAATGTCGAAAAATATGACAATATTGTTTTAATGCATAGTTGCCTTCTGTACTAATATATGATGATGATCAAAGAGGTTTGGAATCTTTGTTGTCTCCATTTCTCCAGAGAATAACGATTTTATAACGGTTAGTCCATTAATTTAGGGAGTATATGAAGTTTTACAGAATTAATTTATAAAAAAAATTGAACGATGGTCATGTATCATGAAAGAGAGTTTATCATACGTTAATACAAATGAAGAATGTAGTTAAAAAATTTAAAACAACACTAAAGATTATATGTTTCAGTATATCAAGCATTTACCAAAACTCATTATTTTTGAAAGGGGTTAACACATAGATTTTGAGAAAATTCGAAATATTAGACAATATTGTTTTAATGTATAGTTTCATCATGCACTAACATATGATGATGTTCAAATAGGTTTTGAGCCTTCGTTGTCTCTGTTTTAAAAGAAATTAACGATTTTATCGTGGTCATTCCATCGATTTATGGAGTATTATACAGTTTTAATAAATTAATTAATAAAAAAATTATAACTATTCTCATATACCACGAAAGAGAGTTTAACGTACATTAATACAAATGTTGAATGTGGTTAGAAATTTTAAAACAAGACTAAAAAGTATAAGCATCAGTATATAGAGCGTTTAACGTAAAACTCATTATTTTCGTAGGGGTTAACACATATAATTTGAGAAAAATTCAAAAACTATAACAATATTGCTTTAATGCATAGTTACCTCCTGTACTAATATATGATGATGATCAAAGAGGTTTGGAACCTTTGTTGCCTCCATTTCTCTAGAGAATAGCGATTTTATAATGTTTAGTCCACTAATATAGGGAGTATATGAAGTTTTACAGAATTAATTTATAAAAAACATTGAACGATGCACATGTACCTTGAAAGAGAGTTTAGAATACATTAATATAAATATAGAATGTAGTTAGAAATTTTAAAACAACACTAACGATTATATGTTTTAGTATATCAATCCCCCTGTTAACACAGATTTTGAAATAATTCGAAAAATATGACAATATTGTTTTAATGTATAGTTTCATCTTGCACTAACATATGATGATGTTCAAATAGGTTTTGAGCCTTCGTTGTCTCCGTTTTAAAAGGAATTAGCGATTTTATAGTGGTTATTCCATCGATTTATGGAGTATTACAAAGTTTTATAAATTAATCGATAAAAAATTGTAGCGATTTCGATATACCACGAAAGAGAGTTTAACATACATTAATACATATGAGAATGTGGTTAGATATTTTAAAACAACACTAGAAAGTATAAGCTTCAGTATATAGATCATTTACCGTAAAACTCAATATTTTCGTAGGGGTTACACATAGATTTTGAGAAAATCTCGAAAAATATGACAATATTGTTTTAATGCATAGTTGTCTCCTGTACTAATATATGATGATGATCAAAGAGGTTTGGAATCTTTGTTGTCTTCATTTCTCCAGAGAATAACGATTTTATAATGGTTAGTCCACTAATTTAGGGAGTATATGAAGTTTTACAGAATTAATTTATAAAAAAAATTGAACGATGGTCAGGTACCATGAAAGAGAGTTTAGCATATGTTAATACAAATGTAGAATGTAGTTAGAAATTTTAAAACAATACTAAAGATTATATGTTTCAGTATATAAAGCATTTACCAAAAACTCAATATTTGTGAAGGGGGTTACACATAGATTTTGAGAAAATTTCGAAAAATAAGACAATATTGTTTTAATGTATAGTTTCATCTTGCACTAACATATGATGATGTTCAAATAGGTTTTGAGCCTTCATTGTCTCTGTTTTTAAAGAAATTAGCGATTTTACAGTGGTTATTCCGTCGATTTAGGGAGTATTATAGAGCCCATATACCACAAAAGAGAGTTTAACATACATTAATAAAAATGTAGAAAGTGGTTAGAAAATTTAAAACAACACTAAAAAGTATAAGCTTCAGTATATAGAGCGTTTAACGTAAAACTCAATATTTTCGTAAGGGTTTAACACATAGATTTTGAGAAAAATTCAAAAAATATGACAATATTTTTTTAATGCATAGTTGCATCCTGCACTAATGTATGATGATGTTCAAATAGGCTTGGAGCCTTCGCTGTCTCCGTTTTTCAAGAAATTAGCGATTTTATAGTGGTTATTCCACGGATTAAACGAGTAATATAAAGTTTTACTAAATTAATTGATCATAAAATTATAACGATTCTAATATACCATGAAAGAGAGTTTAACGTACATTAATACAAATGGAGAATGTGGTTAGAAAGTTTGAAACAACACTAAAAAGTATAAGCTTCAGTATATAGATCGTTTAACGTAAAACTCAATATTTTCGTAGGGGGTTAACACATAGATTTTGAGAAAATATCGAAAAATATGACAATATTGTTTTAATGCATAGTTGCCTTCTGTACTAATATATGATTATGATCAAAGAGATTTGAAATCTTTGTTGTCTCCATTTCTCCAGAGAATAACGATTTTATAATGGTTAGTCCATTAATTTAGGGAGTATATGAAGTTGTACAGAATTAATTTATAAAAAAAATTGAACGATGGTCATGTATCATGAAAGAGAGTTTAGCATACGTTAATACAAATGAAGAATGTAGTTAAAATTTTTAAAACAACACTAAAGATTATATGTTTCAGTATATCAAGCATTTACCAAAACTCATTATTTTTGAAGGGGGTTAACACATAGATTTTGAGAAAAGTTCGAAAAATAAGACAATATTGTTTTAATGTATAGGTTCATCCTGTACTAACATATGATGATGTTCAAATAGTTTTTGAACCTTCGTTGTCTCTGTTTTTAAATAAATTAACGATTTTATAGTGGTTATTCCATCGATTTATGGAGTATTATACAGTTTTACTAAATTAATTGATAAAAAAATTATAACGATTCTCATATACCACGAAAGAGAGTTTAACGTACATTAATACAAATGTAGAATGTTTTTAGAAATTTAAGAACAACACTATAAAGTATAAGCATCAGTATATAGAGCGTTTAACGTAAAACTCAATATTTTCGTAGGGGTTAGTTAACACATATATTTTGAGAAAATTTCAAAAACTATAACAATATTGCTTTAATGCATAGTTACCTCCTGTACTAATATATGATGATGATCAAAGAGGTTTGGAACATTTGTTGCCTCCATTTCTCTAGAGAATAGCGATTTTATAACGGTTAGTCCACTAATATAAGGAGTATATGAAGTTTTACAGAATTAATTTATAAAAAAAAATTGAATGATGCTCATGTACCTTAAAAGAGAGTTTAGAATACATTAATACAAATGTAGAATGTAGTTAGAAATTTTAAAACAACACTAAAGATTATATGTTTTAGTATATCAATCCACATGTTAACACAGATTTTGAAATAATTCGAAAAATATGACAATATTGTTTTAATGTATAGTTTCATCTTGAACTAACATATGATGATGTTCAAATAGGTTTTGAGCCTTCGTTGTCTCCGTTTTTAAAGGAATTAGCGATTTATAGTGGTTATTCCATCGATTTAGGGAGTATTACAAAGTTTTATAAATTAATCGATAAAAAATTGTAGCGATTTCGATATACCACGAAAGAGAGTTTAACATACATTAATACAAATGGATAATGTGGTTAGAAAATTTAAAACAACACTAAAAAGTATAAGCTTCAGTATAAAGTATAAGCTTCAGTATATAGATCGTTTAACGTAAAACTCAATATTTTCGTAGGGGATAACACATAGATTTTGAGAAAATATCGAAAAATATGACAATATTGTTTTAATGCGTAGTTGCCTCCTGTACTAATATATGATGATGATCAAAGAGGTTTGGAATCTTTGTTGTCTCCATTTCTCCAGAGAATAACGATTTTATAATGGTTAGTCCATTAATTTTGGGAGTATATGAAGTTTTACAGAATTAATTTATAAAAAAAATTGAACGATGGTCATGTATCATGAAAGAGAGTTTAGCATACGTTAATACAAATGAAGAATGTAGTTAAAAATTTTAAAACAACACTAAAGATTATATGTTTCAGTATATCAAGCATTTACCAAAAACTCATTATTTTTGAAAGGGGTTAACACATAGATTTTGAGAAAATTCGAAATATTAGACAATATTGTTTTAATGTATAGTTTCATCCTGCACTAACAGATGATGATGTTCAAATAGGTTTTGAGCCTTCGTTGTCTCTGTTTTAAAAGAAATAAACGATTTTATCATGGTTATTCCATCGATTTATGGAGTATTATACAGTTTTAATAAATTAATTAATAAAAAAATTATAACTATTCTCATATACCACGAAAGAGAGTTTAACGTACATTAATACAAATGTTGAATGTGGTTAGAAATTTTAAAACAAGACTAAAAAGTATAAGCATCAGTATATAGAGCGTTTAACGTAAAACTCAATATTTTCGTAGGGGTTTAATGCATAGTTACCTCCTGTACTAATATATGATGATGATCAAAGAGGTTTGGAACCTTTGTTGCCTCCATTTCTCTAGAGAATAGCGATTTTATAATGTTTAGTCCACTAATATAGGGAGTATATGAAGTTTTACAGAATTAATTTATAAAAAAAATTGAACGATGCTCATGTACCTTGAAAGAGAGTTTAGAATACATTAATACAAATGTAGAATGTAGTTAGAAATTTTAAAACAACACTAACAATTATATGTTTTAGTATATCAATCCCCCTGTTAACACAGATTTTGAAATAATTCGAAAAATATGACAATATTGTTTTAATGTATAGTTTCATCTTGCACTAACATATGATGATGTTCAAATAGGTTTTGAGCCTTTGTTGTCTCCGTTTTAAAAGGAATTAGCGATTTTATAGTGGTTATTCCATCGATTTAGGGAGTATTACAAAGTTTTATAAATTAATCGATAAAAAATTGTAGCGAATTCGATATACCACGAAAGAGAGTTTAACATACATTAATACATATGAGAATGTGGTTAGATATTTTAAAACAACACTAAAAAGTATAAGCTTCAGTATATAGATCGTTTAACGTAAAACTCAATATTTTCGTAGGGGGTTAACACATAGATTTTGAGAAAATATCGAAAAATATGACAATATTGTTTTAATGCATAGTTGCCTCCTGTACTAATATATGATTATGATTAAAGAGGTTTGGAATCTTTGTTGTCTCCATTTCTCCAGAGAATAACGATTTTATAATGGTTAGTCCATTAATTTAGGGAGTATATGAAGTTGTACATAATTAATTTATAAAAAAAATTGAACGATGGTCATGTATCATGAAAGAGAGTTTAGCATACGTTAATACAAATGAAGAATGTAGTTAAAAATTTTAAAACAACACTAAAGATTATATGTTTCAGTATATCAAGCATTTACCAAAACTCATTATTTTTGAAGGGGGTTAACACATAGATTTTGAGAAAAGTTCGAAAAATAAGACAATATTGTTTTAATGTATAGGTTCATCCTGTACTAACATATGATGATGTTCAAATAGTTTTTGAACCTTCGTTGTCTCTGTTTTTAAAGAAATTAACGATTTTATAGTGGTTATTCCATCGATTTATGGAGTATTATACAGTTTTACTAAATTAATTGATAAAAAAATTATAACGATTCTCATATACCACGAAAGAGAGTTTAACGTACATTAATACAAATGTAGAATGTTGTTAGAAATTTAAGAACAACACTATAAAGTATAAGCATCAGTATATAGAGCGTTTAACGTAAAACTCAATATTTTCGTAGGGGTTAACACATATATTTTGAGAAAAATTAAAAAACTATAACAATATTGCTTTAATGCATAGTTACCTCCTGTACTAATATATGATGATGATCAAAGAGGTTTGGAACCTTTGTTGCCTCCATTTCTCTAGAGAATAGCGATTTTATAACGGTTAGTCCACTAATATAGGGAGTATAAGAAGTTTTACAGAATTAATTTATAAAAAAATTGAATGATGCTCATGTACCTTGAAAGAGAGTTTAGAATACATTAATACAAATGTAGAATGTAGTTAGAAATTTTAAAACAACACTAAAGATTATATGTTTTAGTATATCAATCCACATGTTAACACAGATTTTGAAATAATTCGAAAAATATGACAATATTGTTTTAATGTATAGTTTCATCTTGCACTAACCTATGATGATGTTCAAATAGGTTTTGAGCCTTCGTTGTCTCCGTTTTAAAAGGAATTAGCGATTTTATAATGGTTATTCCATCGATTTAGGGAGTATTACAAAGTTTTATAAAATAATCGATAAAAAATTGTAGCGATTTCGATATACCACTAAAGAGAGTTTAACATACATTAATACAAATGGATAATGTGGTTAGAAAATTTAAAACAACACTAAAAAGTATAAGCTTCAGTATATAGATCGTTTAACGTAAAACTCAATATTTTCGTAGGGGTTAACACATAGATTTTGAGAAAATATCGAAAAATATGACAATATTGTTTTAATGCATAGTTGCCTCCTGTACTAATATATGATGATGATCAAAGAGGTTTGAAATCTTTGTTGTCTCCATTTCTCCAGAGAATAACGATTTTATAATGGTTAGTCCATTAATTTTGGGAGTATATGAAGGTTTACAGAATTAATTTATAAAAAAAATTGAACGATGGTCATGTATCATGAAAGAGAGTTTAGCATACGTTAATACAAATGAAGAATGTAGTTAAAAATTTTAAAACAATACTAAAGATTATATGTTTCAGTATGTCAAGCATTTACCAAAAACTCATTATTTTTGAAAGGGGGTTAACACATAGATTTTGAGAAAATTTCGAAAAATAAGACAATATTGTTTTAATGTATAGTTTCATCCTGCCCTAACATATGATGATGTTCAAATAGGTTTTGAGCCTTCGTTGTCTCTGTTTTAAAAGAAATTAACGATTTTATAGTGGTTATTCCATCGATTTATGGAGTATTATACAATTTTACTAAATTAATTAATAAAAAAATTAGAACGATTCTCATATACCACAAAAGAGAGTTTAACGTACATTAATACAAATGTAGAATGTGGTTAGAAATTTTAAAACAAGACTAAAAAGTATAAGCATCAGTATATAGAGCGTTTAACGTAAAACTCAATATTTTCGTAGGGGTTAACACATATATTTTGAAAAAAATTCAAAAACTATAACAATATTGCTTTAATGCATAGTTACCTCCTGTACTAATATATGATGATGATCAAAGAGGTTTAGAACCTTTGTTGCCTCCATTTCTCTAGAGAATAGCGATTTTATAATGGTTAGTCCACTAATATAGGGAGTATATGAAGTTTTACAGAATTAATTTATAAAAAAAATTGAACGATGCCCATGTACCTTGAAAGAGAGTTTAGAATACATTAATACAAATGTAGAATGTAGTTAGAAATTTTAAAACAACACTAAAGATTATATGTTTTAGTATATCAATCCCCCTGTTAACACATATTTTGAAAAAAATCGAAAAATATGACAATATTGTTTTAATGTATAGTTTCATCTTGCACTAACATATGATGATGTTCAAATAGGTTTTGAGCATTCGTTGTCTCCGTTTTTAAAGGAATTAGCGATTTTATAGTGGTTATTCCATCGATTTAGGGAGTATTACAAAGTTTTATAAATTAATCGATAAAAAATTGTACCGATTTCGATATACCACGATAGAGAGTTTAACATACATTAATACATATGAGAATGTGGATAGAAATTTTAAAACAACACTAAAAAGTATAAGCTTCAGTATATAGATCGTTTACCGTAAAACTCAATATTTTCGTATGGGTTAACACATAGATTTTGAGAAAATCTCGAAAAATATAAAAATATTATTTTAATGCATAGTTGCCTCCTGTACTATTATATGATGATGATCAAAGAGGTTTGGAATCTTTGTTGTCTTCATTTCTCCAGAGAATAACGATTTTATAATGGTTAGTCCACTAATTTAGAGAGTATATGCAGTTTTACAGAATTAATTTATAAAAAAAATTGAACGATGGTCATGTGCCATGAAAGAGAGTTTAGCATACGTTAATACAAATGTAGAATGTAGTTAGAAATTTTAAAACAATACTAAAGATTATATGTTTCAGTATATCAAGCATTTACCAAAAACTCAATATTTTTGAAGGGGGTTACACATAGATTTTGAAAAAAATTCGAAAAATAAGACAATATTATTTTAATGTATAGTTTCATCTTGCACTAACATATGATGATGTTCAAATAGGTTTTGAGCCTTTGTTGTCTCTGTTTTTAAGGAAATTAGCGATTTTATAGTGGTTATTCCATCGATTTAGGGAGTATTGTAAAGTTTTATTAAATTAATTGATAAAAAGATTATAACGATCCCCATATATCACGAAAGAGAGTTTAACATACATTAATACAAATGTAGAATGTGGTTAGAAAATTTAGAACAACACTAAAAAGTATAAGCTTCAGTATATAGAGCGTTTAACGTAAAATTCAATATTTTCGTAGGGGTTTAACACATAGATTTTGAGAAAAATTCAAAAAATATGACAATATTGTTTTAATGCATAGTTGCATCCTGCACTAATGTATGATGATGTTCAAATAGGTTTGGAGCCTTCGCTGTCTCCGTTTTTCAATAAATTAGCGATTTTATAGTGGTTATTCCACGGATTTAAGGAGTAATATAAAGTTTTACTAAATTAATTGATAAAAAAGATATAACGATTCTCATATACCACGAAAGAGAGTTTAACGTACATTAATACAAATGGAGAAAGTGGTTAGAAAATTTAAAACAACACTAAAAAGTATAAGCTTCAGTATATAGATCGCTTAACGTAAAACTCAATATTTTCGTAGGGGTTAACACATAGATTTTGAGAAAATATCGAAAAATATGACAATATTGTTTTAATGCATAGTTGCCTCCTGTACTAATATATGATGATTATCAAAGAGGTTTGGAATCTTTGTTGTCTCCATTTCTCCAGAGAATAACGATTTTATAACGGTAAGTCTATTAATTTAGGGAGTATATGAAGTTTTACAGAATTAATTTATAAAAAAAATTGAACGATGGTCATGTATCATGAAAGAGAGTTTAGCATACGTTAATACAAATGAAGAATGTAGTTAAAAATTTTAAAACAACACTAAAGATTATATGTTTCAGTATATCAAGCATTTACCAAAAACTCATTATTTTTGAAGGGGGTTAACACATAGATTTTGAGAAAATTTTGAAAAATAAGACAATATTGTTTTAATGTATAGTTTCATCCTGCACTAACATATGATGATGTTCAAATAGGTTTTGGGCCTTCGTTGTCTCTGTTTTTAAAGAAATTAACGATTTTATAGTGGTTATTCCAGTGATTTACGGACTATTATACAGTTTTAGTAAATTAATTGATAAAAAAATTATAACGATTCTCATATACCACAAAATAGAGTTTAACGTACATTAATACAAATGTAGAATGTGGTTAGAAATTTTATAACAACACTAAAAAGTATAAGCATCAGTATATAGAGCGTTTAACGTAAAACTCAATATTTTCGAATGGGTTAACACATATATTTTGAGAAAAATTCGAAAACTTTAACAATATTGCTTTAATGCATAATTACCTCATGTACTAATATATGATGATGATCAAAGAGGTTTGGAACCTTTGTTGCCTTCATTTCTCTAGAGAATAGCGATTTTATAATGGTTAGTCCACTAATATAGGGAGTATATGAAGTTTTACAGAATTAATTTATAAAAAAAATTGAACGATGCTCATGTACCTTGAAAGAGAGTTTAGCATACATTAATACAAATGTAGAATGTAGTTAAAATTTTTAAAACAACAATAAAGATTATATGTTTTAGTATATCAGTCATACACCAAAAACTCAATATTTTCGAAGGGGGTTAACACATAGATTTTGAAAAAAATTCGAAAAATATGATAATATTGTTTTAATGTATAGTTTCATCTTGCACTAACATATGATGATGTTCAAATAGGTTTTGAGCTTTCTTTTTCTCCGTTTTTAAAGGAATTAACGATTTTATAGTGGTTATTCCCTCGATTTAGGGAATATTATAAAGTTTTACTAAATTAATTGATAAAAAAGTTATAACGATTCTCATATACCACGAAAGAGAGTTTAACGTACATTAATACAAAATAGAATGTGGTTAGAAAATTTAAAACAACACTAAAAAGTATAAGCTTGAGTATATAGATCGTTTAACGTAAAACTCAATATTTTCGTAGGGGTTAACACATAGATTTTGAGAAAATATCGAAAAATATGACAATATTGTTTTATTGCATAGTTGTCTCCTGTACTAATATATGATGATGATAAAAGAGGTTTGGAACTTTTGTTGTCTCCATTTCTCCAGAGAATAACGATTTTATAATTGTTAATCCATTAATTTAGGGAGTATATGAAGTTTTACAGAATTAATTTATAAAAAAAATTGAACGATGGTCATGTATCATGAAAGAGAGTTTAGCATACGTTAATACAAATGAAGAATGTAGTTAAAAATTTTAAAACAACACTAAAGATTATATGTTTCAGTATATCAAGCATTTACCAAAAACTCAATATTTTTGAAGGGGGTTACACATAGATTTTGAAAAAAATTCAAAAAATAAGACAATATTGTTTTAATGTATAGTTTCATCTTGCACTAACATATGATGATGTTCAAATAGGTTTTGAGCCTTCGTTGTCTGTGTTTTTAAAGAAATTAGCGATTTTATAGTGGTTATTCCCTCGATTTAGGGAGTATTATAAAGTTTTATAAATTAATCGATATAAAATTGTAGCGATTTCGATATACCATGAAAGAGAGTTTAACATACATTAATACAAATGTAGAATATGGTTAGAAATTTTAAAACAACACTAAAAAGTATAAGCTTCAGTACAGAGAGCGTTTAACGTAAAACTCAATATTTTCGTATGTGTTAGTTAACACAGATTTTGAGAAAAATTCAAAATATATAATAATATTTCTTTAATGCATAGTTGCCTCATATACTAATATATGATGATGGTCAAAGAGGTTTGGAATCTTTGTTGACTCCATTTCTCTAGAGAATAGCGATTTTATAATGGTTATTCCACTAATATAGGGACTATATGAAGTTTTACAAAATTAATTTATAAAAAAAATTGAACGATGCTCGTGTACCTTGAAAGAGAGTTTAGCATACATTAATACAAATGTAGAATGTAGTTAGAAATTTTAAAACAACACTAAAGATTATATGTTTTAGTAGATCAATCATTTACCAAAAACTCAATATTTTCGAAGGGGGGGTTAACTCATAGATTTTGAAAAAATTCGAAATATATGACAATATTGTTTTAATGTATAGTTTCATCTTGGACTAACATATGATGATGTTCAAATAGGTTTTGAGCCTTCGTTGTCTCCGTTTTTAAAGGAATTAGCGATTTTATAGTGGTTATTCCATCGATTTAGGGAGTATTACAAAGTTTTATAAATTAATCGATAAAAAATTGTAGCGATTTCGATATACCACGAAAGAGAGTTTAACATACATTAATACATATGAGAATGTGGTTAGAAATTTTAAAACAACACTAAAAAGTATAAGCTTCAGTATATAGATCGTTTACCGTAAAACTCAATATTTTCGTAGGGGTTAACACATAGATTTTGAGAAAATATCGAAAAATATGACAATTTTGTTTTAATGCATAGTTGCCTCCTGTACTAATATATGATGATGATCAAAGAGGTGTGAAATCTTTGTTGTCTTCATTTCTCCAGAGAATAACGATTTTATAATGGTTAGTCCACTAATTTAGAGAGTATATGAAGTTTTACAGAATTAATTTATAAAAAAAATTGAACGATGCTCATGTACCATGAAAGAGAGTTTAGCATACGTTAATACAAATGTAGAATGTAGTTAGAAATTTTAAAACAATACTAAAGATTATATGTTTCAGTATATCAAGCATTTACCAAAAACTCAATATTTTTGAAGGGGGTTACACATAGATTTTGAAAAAAATTCGAAAAATAAGACAATATTGTTTTAATGTATAGTTTCATCTTGCACTAACATATGATGATGTTCAAATAGGTTTTGAGCCTTTGTTGTCTCTGTTTTTAAAGAAATTAGCGATTTTATAGTGGTTATTCCATCGATTTAGGGAGTATTATAAAGTTTTATTAAATTAATTGATAAAAAATTATAACGATCCCCATATATCACGAAAGAGAGTTTAACATACATTAATACAAATGTAGAATGTGGTTAGAAAATTTAGAACAACACTAAAAAGTATAAGGTTCAGTATATAGAGCGTTTAACGTAAAACTCAATATTTTCGTAGGGGTTTAACACATAGATTTTGAGAAAAATTCAAAAAATATGACAATATTGTTTTAATGCATAGTTGCATCCTGCACTAATGTATGATGATGTTCAAATAGGTTTGGAGCCTTCGCTGTCTCCGTTTTTCAAGAAATTAGCGATTTTATAGTGGTTATTCCACGGATTTAAGGAGTAATATAAAGTTTTACTAAATTAATTGATAAAAAAGTTATAACGATTCTCATATACCACGAAAGAGAGTTTAACGTACATTAATACCAATGGAGAATGTGGTTAGAAAATTTAAAACAACACTAAAAAGTATAAGCTTCAGTATATAAATCGTTTAACGTAAAACTCAATATTTTCGTAGGGGGTTAACACATAGATTTTTGAGAAAATATCAAAAAATATGACAATATTGTTTTAATGCATAGTTGCCTCCTGTACTAATATATGATGATGATCAAAGAGGTTTGGAATCTTTGTTGTCTCCATTTCTCCAGAGAATAACGATTTTATAATGGTTAGTCCATTAATTTAGGGAGTATATGAAGTTTTACAGAATTAATTTATAAAAAAAAATTGAACGATGGTCATGTATCATGAAAGAGAGTTTAGCATACGTTAATACAAATGAAGAATGTAGTTAAAAATTTTAAAACAACACTAAAGATTATATGTTTCAGTATATCAAGCATTTACCAAAAACTCATTATTTTTGAAGGGGGTGGTTAACACATAGATTTTGAGAAAATTTCAAAAAATAAGATAATATTGTTTTAATGTATAGTTTCATCCTGCACTAACATATGATGATGTTCAAATAGGTTTTGAGCCTTCGTTGTCTCTGTTTTTAAAGAAATTAACGATTTTATAGTGGTTATTCCATTGATTTATGGAGTATTATACAGTTTTACTAAATTAATTGATAAAAAAATTATAACGATTCTCATATACCACGAAAGAGAGTTTAACGTACATTAATACAAATGTAGAATGTGGTTATAAATTTTAAAACAACACTAAAAAGTATAAGCATCAGTATATAGAGCGTTTAACGTAAAACTCAATATTTTCGCATGGGTTAACACATATATTTTGAGAAAAATTCAAAAACTATAACAATATTGCTTTAATGCATAATTACCTCATGTACTAATATATGATGATGATCAAAGAGGTTTGGAACCTTTGTTGCCTTCATTTCTCTAGAGAATAGCGATTTTATAATGGTTAGTCCACTAATATAGGGAGTATATGAAGTTTTACAGAATTAATTTATAAACAAAATTGAACGATGCTCATGTACTTTGAAAGAGAGTTTAGCATAAATTAATACAAATGTAGAATGTAGTTAGAAATTTTAAAACAACAATAAATATTATATGTTTTAGTATATCAATCATTTACCAAAAACTCAATATTTTCGAAGGGGGGGTTAACACATATATTTTGAAAAAATTCGAAAAATATGACAATATTGTTTTAATGTATAGTTTCATCTTGCACTAACATATGATGATGTTCAAATAGGTTTTGAGCCTTCGTTGTCTCCGTTTTTAAAGGAATTAGCAATTTTATAGTGGTTATTCCATCGATTTAGGGAGTATTACAAAGTTTTATAAATTAATCGATACAAAATTGTAGCGATTTCGATATACCACGAAAGAGAGTTTAACATACATTAATACGTATGAGAATGTGGTTAGAAATTTTAAAACAACACTAAAAAGTATAAGCTTCAGTATATAGATAGTTTACCGTAAAACTCAATATTTTCGTAGGGGTTAACACATAGATTTTGAGAAAATATCGAAAAATATGACAATATTGTTTTAATGCATAATTGCCTCCTGTACTAATATATGATGATGATCAAAGAGGTTTGGAATCTTTGTTGTCTTTATTTCTCCAGAGAATAACGATTTTATAATGGTTAGTCCACTAATTTAGAGAGTATATGAAGTTTTACAGAATTAATTTATAAACAAAATTGAACGATGCTCATGTACCGTGAAAGAGAGTTTAACATACGTTAATACAAATGTAGAATGTAGTTAGAAATTTTAAAACAATACTAAAGATTATATGTTTCAGTATATCAAGCATTTACTAAAAACTCAATATTTTTGAAGGGGGTTACACATAGATTTTGAAAAAAGTTCGAAAAATAAGACAATATTGTTTTAATGTATAGTTTCATCTTGCACTAACATATGATGATGTTCAAATAGGTTTTGAGCTTTTGTTGTCTCTGTTTTTAAAGAAATTAGCGATTTTATAGTGGTTATTCCATCGATTTAGGGAGTATTATAAAGTTTTATTAAATTAATTGATAAAAAAATTATAACGATCCCCATATATCACGAAAGAGAGTTTAACATACATTAATACAAATGTAAAATGTGGTTAGAAAATTTAGAACAACACTAAAAAGTATAAGCTTCAGTATATAGAGCGTTTAACGTAAAACTCAATATTTTCGTAGGGGTTTAACACATAGATTTTGAGAAAAATTCAAAAAATATGACAATATTGTTTTAATGCATAGTTGCATCCTGCACTAATGTATGATGATGTTCAAATAGGTTTGGAGCCTTCGCTGTCTCCGTTTTTCAAGAAATTAGCGATTTTATAGTGGTTATTCCACGGATTTAAGGAGTAATATAAAGTTTTACTAAATTAATTGATAAAAAAGTTATAACGATTCTCATATACCACGAAAGAGAGTTTAACGTACATTAATACCAATGGAGAATGTGGTTAGAAAATTTAAAACAACACTAAAAAGTATAAGCTTCAGTATATAAATCGTTTAACGTAAAACTCAATATTTTCGTAGGGGGTTAACACATAGATTTTTGAGAAAATATCAAAAAATATGACAATATTGTTTTAATGCATAGTTGCCTCCTGTACTAATATACGATGATGATCAAAGAGGTTTGGAATCTTTGTTGTCTCCATTTCTCCAGAGAATAACGATTTTATAATGGTTAGTCCATTAATTTAGGGAGTATATGAAGTTTTACAGAATTAATTTATAAAAAAAAAATTAAACGATGGCCATGTATCATGAAAGAGAGTTTAGCATACGTTAATACAAATGAAGAATGTAGTTAAAAATTTTAAAACAACACTAAAGATTATATGTTTCAGTATATCAAGCATTTACCAAAAACTCATTATTTTTGAAGGGGGTGGTTAACACATAGATTTTGAGAAAATTTCAAAAAATAAGATAATATTGTTTCCATGTATAGTTTCATCCTGCACTAACATATGATGATGTTCAAATAGGTTTTGAGCCTTCGTTGTCTCTGTTTTTAAAGAAATTAACGATTTTATAGTGGTTATTCCATTGATTTATGGAGTATTATACAGTTTTACTAAATTAATTGATAAAAAAATTATAACGATTCTCATATACCACGAAAGAGAGTTTAACGTACATTAATACAAATGTAGAATGTGGTTAGAAATTTTAAAACAACACTAAAAAGTATAAGCATCAGTATATAGAGCTTTTAACGTAAAACTCAATATTTTCGTATGGGTTAACACATATATTTTGAGAAAAATTCGAAAACTATAACAATATTGCTTTAATGCATAATTACCTCCTGTACTAATATATGATGATGATCAAAGAGGTTTGGAACCTCTGTTGCCTCCATTTCTCTAGAGAATAGCGATTTTATAATAGTTAGTCCACTAATATAGGGAGTATATGAAGTTTTACAGAATTAATTTATAAAAAAAATTGAACGATGCTCATGTACCTTGAAAGAGAGTTTAGCATACATTAATACAAATGTAGAATGTAGTTAGAAATTTTAAAACAACAATAAAGATTATATGTTTTAGTATATCAATCATTTACCAAAAACTCAATATTTTCGAAGGGGGTTAACACATAGATTTTGAAAAAAATTCGAAAAATATGAAAATATTGTTTTAATGTATAGTTTCATCTTGCACTAACATATGATGATGTTCAAATATGTTTTGAGCCTTTGTTGTCTCCGTTTTTAAAGGAATTAGCGATTTTATAGTGGTTATTCCATCGATTTAGAGAGTATTATAAAGTTTTATAAATTAATCGATAAAAAATTGTAGCGATTTCGATATACCACGAAAGAGAGTTTAACATACATTAATAGATATGAGAATGTGGTTAGAAATTTTAAAACAACACTAAAAAGTATAAGCTTCAGTACAGAGAGCGTTTAACGTAAAACTCAATATTTTCGTATGTGTTAGTTAACACAGATTTTGAGAAAAATTCAAAATATATAATAATATTTCTTTAATGCATAGTTGCCTCATGTACTAATATATGATGATGGTCAAAGAGGTTTGGAACCTTTGTTGTCTCCATTTCTCTAGAGAATAGCGATTTTATAATGGTTAGTCCACTAATTTATGGATTATATGAAATTTTACTAAATTAATTATAAACAAAATTGAACGATGCTAATGTATCATGAAAGAGAGTTTAGCATACATTAATACAAATTTAGAATGTGGTTAAAAGTTTTAAAACAACACTAAATATTATAGGCTTCAGTATATAAATCATTTACCAAAAACTCAATATATTTATAGGGGATTTTGAGAAAATTTCAAAAAATATGACAATATTGTTTTAATGCATAGTTTGCCTCCGGTACTAATATATGATGATGATCAAAGAGGTTTGAAATCTTTGTTGTCTTCATTTCTCTAGAGAATAGCGATTTTATAATGGTTAGTCCAGTAATTTAGAGAGTATATGAAGTTTTACAGAATTAATTTATAAAACAAATTTTGAACGATGCTCATGTACCATGAAACAGAGTTTAGCATACGTTAATACAAATGTAGAATGTAGTTAGAAATTTTAAAACAACACTAAAGATTATATGTTTCAGTATATCAAGCATTTACAAAAAAAAAAACTCAATATTTTCGAAAGGGGCATAGATTTTGAGAAAATTTCGAAAAATAAGACAATATTGTTTTAATGTATAGTTGCATCCTGCACTAACATATGATGATGTTCAAATAGGTTTGGAGTCGTTGATGTCTCCATTTTTCAAGAAATTAGCGATTTTATAGTGGTTATTCTACCGATTTAGGGAGTATTATAAAGTTTTACAAAATTAATTGATAAAAAGATTATAACGATTCCCATATACCACGAAAGAGAGTTTAACATACATTATTACAAATGTAGAATGTGGTTAGAAATTTTAAAACAACAGTAAAAAGTATAAGCTTCAGTACAGAGAGCGTTTAACGTAAAACTCAATATTTTCGTATGTGTTAGTTAACACAGATTTTGAGAAAAATTCAAAATATAATAATATTTCTTTAATGCATAGTTGCCTCATGTACTAATATATGATGATGGTCAAAGAGGTTTGGAACCTTTGTTGTCTCCATTTCTCTAGAGAATAGCGATTTTATAATGGTTAGTCCACTAATTTATGGATTATATGAAATTTTACTAAATTAATTATAAACAAAATTGAACGATGCTAATGTATCATGAAAGAGAGTTTAGCATACATTAATACAAATTTAGAATGTGGTTAAAAGTTTTAAAACAACACTAAATATTATAGGCTTCAGTATATAAATCATTTACCAAAAACTCAATATATTTATAGGGGATTTTGAGAAAATTTCAAAAAATATGACAATATTGTTTTAATGCATAGTTTGCCTCCGGTACTAATATATGATGATGATCAAAGAGGTTTGAAATCTTTGTTGTCTTCATTTCTCTAGAGAATAGCGATTTTATAATGGTTAGTCCAGTAATTTAGAGAGTATATGAAGTTTTACAGAATTAATTTATAAAACAAATTTTGAACGATGCTCATGTACCATGAAACAGAGTTTAGCATACGTTAATACAAATGTAGAATGTAGTTAGAAATTTTAAAACAACACTAAAGATTATATGTTTCAGTATATCAAGCATTTACAAAAAAAAAAAACTCAATATTTTCGAAAGGGGCATAGATTTTGAGAAAATTTCGAAAAATAAGACAATATTGTTTTAATGTATAGTTGCATCCTGCACTAACATATGATGATGTTCAAATAGGTTTGGAGTCGTTGATGTCTCCATTTTTCAAGAAATTAGCGATTTTATAGTGGTTATTCTACCGATTTAGGGAGTATTATAAAGTTTTACAAAATTAATTGATAAAAAGATTATAACGATTCCCATATACCACGAAAGAGAGTTTAACATACATTATTACAAATGTAGAATGTGGTTAGAAATTTTAAAACAACAGTAAAAAGTATAAGCTTCAGTACAGAGAGCGTTTAACGTAAAACTCAATATTTTCGTATGTGTTAGTTAACACAGATTTTGAGAAAAATTCAAAATATATAATAATATTTCTTTAATGCATAGTTGCCTCATGTACTAATATATGATGATGGTCAAAGAGGTTTGGAACCTTTGTTGTCTCCATTTCTCTAGAGAATAGCGATTTTATAATGGTTAGTCCACTAATTTATGGATTATATGAAATTTTACTAAATTAATTATAAACAAAATTGAACGATGCTAATGTATCATGAAAGAGAGTTTAGCATACATTAATACAAATTTAGAATGTGGTTAAAAGTTTTAAAACAACACTAAATATTATAGGCTTCAGTATATAAATCATTTACCAAAACTCAATATATTTATAGGGGATTTTGAGAAAATTTCAAAAAATATGACAATATTGTTTTAATGCATAGTTTGCCTCCGGTACTAATATATGATGATGATCAAAGAGGTTTGAAATCTTTGTTGTCTTCATTTCTCTAGAGAATAGCGATTTTATAATGGTTAGTCCAGTAATTTAGAGAGTATATGAAGTTTTACAGAATTAATTTATAAAACAAATTTTGAACGATGCTCATGTACCATGAAACAGAGTTTAGCATACGTTAATACAAATGTAGAATGTAGTTAGAAATTTTAAAACAACACTAAAGATTATATGTTTCAGTATATCAAGCATTTACAAAAAAAAAAAACTCAATATTTTCGAAAGGGGCATAGATTTTGAGAAAATTTCGAAAAATAAGACAATATTGTTTTAATGTATAGTTGCATCCTGCACTAACATATGATGATGTTCAAATAGGTTTGGAGTCGTTGATGTCTCCATTTTTCAAGAAATTAGCGATTTTATAGTGGTTATTCCACCGATTTAGGGAGTATTATAAAGTTTTACAAAATTAATTGATAAAAAGATTATAACGATTCCCATATACCACGAAATAGAGTTTAACATACATTATTACAAATGTAGAATGTGGTTAGAAATTTTAAAACAACAGTAAAAAGTATAAGCTTCAGTACAGAGAGCGTTTAACGTAAAACTCAATATTTTCGTATGTGTTAGTTAACACAGATTTTGAGAAAAATTCAAAATATATAATAATATTTCTTTAATGCATAGTTGCCTCATGTACTAATATATGATGATGGTCAAAGAGGTTTGGAACCTTTGTTGTCTCCATTTCTCTAGAGAATAGCGATTTTATAATGGTTAGTCCACTAATTTATGGATTATATGAAATTTTACTAAATTAATTATAAACAAAATTGAACGATGCTAATGTATCATGAAAGAGAGTTTAGCATACATTAATACAAATTTAGAATGTGGTTAAAAGTTTTAAAACAACACTAAATATTATAGGCTTCAGTATATAAATCATTTACCAAAAACTCAATATATTTATAGGGGATTTTGAGAAAATTTCAAAAAATATGACAATATTGTTTTAATGCATAGTTTGCCTCCGGTACTAATATATGATGATGATCAAAGAGGTTTGAAATCTTTGTTGTCTTCATTTCTCTAGAGAATAGCGATTTTATAATGGTTAGTCCAGTAATTTAGAGAGTATATGAAGTTTTACAGAATTAATTTATAAAACAAATTTTGAACGATTCTCATGTACCATGAAACAGAGTTTAGCATACGTTAATACAAATGTAGAATGTAGTTAGAAATTTTAAAACAACACTAAAGATTATATGTTTCAGTATATCAAGCATTTACAAAAAAAAAAAAAAACTCAATATTTTCGAAAGGGGCATAGATTTTGAGAAAATTTCGAAAAATAAGACAATATTGTTTTAATGTATAGTTGCATCCTGCACTAACATATGATGATGTTCAAATAGGTTTGGAGTCGTTGATGTCTCCATTTTTCAAGAAATTAGCGATTTTATAGTGGTTATTCCACCGATTTAGGGAGTATTATAAAGTTTTACAAAATTAATTGATAAAAAGATTATAACGATTCCCATATACCACGAAATAGAGTTTAACATACATTATTACAAATGTAGAATGTGGTTAGAAATTTTAAAACAACAGTAAAAAGTATAAGCTTCAGTATGTAGAGCGTTTAACGTAAAACTCAAAATTTTCGTTGGGATTGTTAACACATAGACTTTGAGAAAATTTCAAAAAATATGACAATATTGTTTTAATGCATAGTTGCACTTTGCACTAACTTGTGATGATATTCAAATAGGTTTGGAGCCTTCCCTGTCTCTGTTTTTCAGTAAATTAGCGATTTTATAGTGGTTATTCCACCGATTTAGGGAGTAATATAAAGTTTTACTAAATTTATTGATAAAAAAATTATAAATATTCTCATATACCACGAAATAGAGTTTAACATAAATTAATACAAATGTAGAATGTGTTAGAAATTTTAAAACAACACTAAAAAGTATAAGCTTCAATATGTAGAGCGTTTAACGTAATACTCAAATTTTTCGTAGGGGGTTAACACATAGATTTTGAGAAAAATTCAAAAAATATAAAAATATTGCTTTAATGCATATTTTCCTTCTGTACTAATATATGATGATGTTCAAAGAGGTTTGGAGCCTTCGTTGTCTCAGTTTTTAAAGAAATTAGCGATTTTATAGTGGTTATTCCATCGATTTAGGGAGTATTATAAGGTTTTACTAAATTAATTGATAAAAAAAGTTATAACGATCCCCATGTACCACGAAAGAGAGTTTAACATACATTAATACAAATTTAGAATGTGGTTAGAAAATTTAGAACAACTCTAAAAAATATAAGCTTCTGTATATAGAGCGTTTAACGTAAAACTCAATATTTTCTTAGGGGTTAACATATAGATTTTGAGAAAATTTAAAAAAATGACAATATTGTTTTAATGCATAGTTGCATCCTGCACTAACATATGATGATGTTCAAATAGGTTTGGAGCCTTCAATGTCTCCATTTTTCAAGAAATTAGCGATTTTATAGTGGTTAGTCCACCGATTTAGGGAGTATTATAAAGTTTTACTAAATTAATTGATAAAAGAATTATAACGATTCTCATATACCACGAAAGAGAGTTTAACATACATCAATACAAATGAAGAATGTGGTTACAAAATTTAAAACAATACTAAAAAATATAAGCTTTAGTATATAGAACGTTTAACGTAAAACTTGATATTTTCGTAGGGGTTAACACATAGATTTTAAGAAAATTTCAAAAAATATAAAAATATTATTTTAATGCATAGTTGCATTCTGCACTAACATATGATGATGTTCAAATAGGTTTGGAGCCTTCGTTGTCTCTGTTTTTCAAGAAATTAACGATTTATAGTGGTTATTCCACCGATTTAGGGAGTAATATAACGTTTTACTAAATTAATTGATAAGAAAGTTATAACGATTCTCATATACCACGAAAGATAGTTTAACATACATTAATACAAATGTAGAATGTGGTTAAAAATTTTAATACAGCACTAAAAAGTATAAGCTTCAGTATATAGAGCGTTCAACGTAAAATCAATATTTTCGTAGGGGTTAATACATAGATTTTGAGAAAAATTCAAAAAATATAACAATATTGCTTTAATGCATAGTTGTCTCATGTACTAATAAATGATGATGGCCAAAGAGGTTTGAAACCTTTGTTGTCTCCTTTTCTCTAGAGAATAGCGATTTTATAATGGTTAGTCCACTAATTTAGGGAGTATATGAAGTTTTACTAAATTAATTATAAAAAAAATTGAACGATGCTAATGTACCGTAAAAGAGAGTTTAGCTTACGTTAATACAAATGTAGAATGTGCTTAAAATTTTTAAAACAATGCTAAATATTATAGGCTTCAGTATATAAAGCATTTAACAAAAACCCAATATAGATTTTGAGAAAATTTCGAAAAATATAACAATATTGTTTTAATGCATAGTTGCCTCATGTACTAATATATGATGATGATCAAAGAGGTTTGGAATCTTTGTTGTCTCCATTTCTCTAGAGAATAATGATTTTATAATGGTTAGTCCAACAATTTAGGGAGTATATGAAGTTTTACTGAATTAATTTATAAAAAAAATTGAACGATACTCATGTACCTTGAAAGAGAGTTTAGCATTCATTAATACAAATGTAGAATGTAGTTAGAAATTTTAAAACAACACAAAGATTATATGTTTTAGTATATCAAGCATTTACCAAAAACTCAATATTTTCGAAGGGGGTTAACACATAGATTTTGAAAAAAATTCGAAAAATAAGACAATATTGTTTTAAGGGAAATACCCTAGGAAAGCACTAAAAAAGTTAATGTCACAAATAGAGACTCTAAGGATCAAAATGACCAAAATGTTTTATTAAAGAGGTAAATGTACACTTATACCACTAGGGTTAACTAATCCAAACCTTAGGGTTTAGAGTTAAGGGGTAGGGATTTGAGATTGAGATTTAAAATTTTATAAAATAAAAAAATAAATATTAAAAATTTGATGATAAAAATTTTAAAAATAGTTTCAAAAAGTATTTTAGAATTAAAATAAAAAAAATTGAAAAAAAAATAAACAAAATTCAAAAAAAAATATATGAAAATTTTTTTTATAAAAAAGTTCGAATTTGAAAACATATAATCTAAAACTATAAAAAAAAATCATTGTTTTTTTATTTTTTTTTATTTTTTTATTTTTTTTATTTTTTTTTATTTTTTTATAGATCTAGGTATTGTAGTCTTTTTATCTATTAAAATAAACATTTTGGTCATTTTCCTCCTTGTGGTCTATTTTTGTGATCAAAACTTGAAAATGGTGTATTTAGGAGAATTGTTCTTGTTTTAATGTATAGTTGCATCATGCACTAACATATGATGATGTCAAATAGGTCTGGAGCCTTCGATGTCTCCATTTTTCAAAAAATTAGCGTTAGTGGTTATTCCACCGATTTAGGGAGTATTATAAAGTTTTACTAAATTAATTGATAAAAAAATTTATAACGATTCCCATATACCACGAAAGAGAGTTTAACATACATCAATACAAATGAAGAATATGGTTAGAAAATTTAAAACAACACTAAAAATATAAGTTTCATTATATAGAGCGTTTAACGTAAAACTCAATATTTTCGTAGGGTTAACACATAGATTTTGAGAAAAAAATCAAAAAATATAACAATATTGCTTTAATGCATAGTTACGTCATGTACTAATATATGATGATGATCAAAGAGGTTTGAAACCTTTGTTGTCTCCGTTTCTCTAGAGAATAACCTTTGTTGTATTGATGTATGAAAGTCCCTGTTGGCGACTCAGTCTAAAATAATTTAGTTTAAATTTCAAGTCAGCGCTTCTTGTTCGACCCATCATGAGAAGTATGACCATAAATAAAGCCAACACCAACCACATCGAGCTTTTGTGGTATAATCTATTTCTTTTATTGAAAAAGACAAAAATACTATTTGGTGAAGGCATAACTTGCTAATGGCCTATAAATTTTCGTGTCTATTCTATTTAACCGTGGAACCCGATTCATCAGTAGCTTTGTCGTCTCTTAAAGTCTCTTTTCATTTCTTTTACTTGAGTGGCAAGTAGATTCCTGGCTCTTTCAAAACTACAAGATACGCGTCAAGAAATCTAAATGGAAAAAGCTTTCTATAAGGGAACACCCAATAATTTATGAAAACGAGTCTTTATTCTGGCATCTCAATATAAAAGAGATTCTATATGTTGAAAGTTGAAACTTTTCACACTAAACAAAGAAGTTCATTCTGCGACATCCAATAAAATGAAAAGAATATAGTTAATTCTTCAAATGATTAAAATCATTACATGTAGGTTAAAATGTTATGTTAAGCATCAACAGTAATTTATTTTACATAATACCGAAAAATGTGCTAGTTTGCTATGAATAGTTGAGTTCCATGAATAAGAAAAGGAAAGTAACAAACTAAAAGAAAGCGTTTGGTTCTCACAAATCATAATGCACCGGCTATGTTGCATGTTTCACATCAATATATGATTTGATTATACGAATAAAACTCAACTAAAGAAGTCATGTATTTCATTGAATGGACGAAGCTTCTTAATGCCACGTGGAACTCAGGGATGAACCAGTTGCTGACATCATTGTTGTAACACATCCCTTCGTCGCTATAAGAATAAACTCACTGTCTTCTTCTCTAACCAAACAGCAAATTCAGAAACCAAAAGAGAAAAAAAACATTTGTGGTACAAAGAACCATGAGAAGATCTGATCACGCTTTCCCGCTTATTTTTTTGTGTATATTATCAGCGGCGGAGCTAGTAGCGGGTCAAGGACAGCCCGACCAGAGAAATGAAGTGTATAGCTACGGCAAGATAAGTCCAGCCATGGCAGTGATCGTCGTGATCCTCATCGCTGCTCTCTTCTTCATGGGCTTCTTCTCCATCTACTTCCGCCACTACTCCGCCCTACCCGACGCCGCCGTTTCCCCCGCCGGTGGAGCTAGACTCAGAGGAGTCTTCAACGCGGCGGTGGCACGTGGGCTCGACGTCTCCGTGGTGGAGTCTTTCCCGACGTTCGTGTACTCGGAGGTGAAGACGCAGAAGCTCGGCAAAGGGGAGTTGGAGTGCGCTATTTGTCTGAACGAGTTCGAAGACGACGAAACGCTGCGTTTGGTTCCCAAATGCGATCACGTGTTTCATCCTCACTGCATCGGCGCGTGGCTTGAGGCTCACGTGACTTGTCCTGTCTGCAGAGCGAATCTCGCCGAGCAAGTGGATAAAGACGAATCGGTCGAACCGGATGTTGAGTTACAGCAGGTGGTGGTGAGTCCCGAACCGGTGGTTATTGCTCCGGTACAGGAACAATCGGTTACGAGTGAGATTGATTCGAGGAGATTGCCTGGAGTACCGGTGGATCTTAAACGAGCCAAGTTCTCGAGATCGCATACGACGGGACATTCGGTGGTTCAACCGGGAGAGTGTACCGAACGGTTTACTCTCCGGTTACCGGAAGATGCGAGGAAGAGGATGATGGCGAATTGGAAGCTAAACCGGTCGAATAGTCTTCTTGTTCTTCCTAGGGGAGGGAGTTCGAGGAGAGTTAAACCGATCGACCGGTCAAGGGCTTGGTCTGATCGATGGTTATACCGTAAAACGTCGTCGTTTCTGTGGAGGAGTCGAGATGATGGTTCGATTAAGCTAGGTGGAACCGGCAGCGTTCGACCCAATGCTGTACCGAATTCAACCGGTGATTCGGTACGATCAGACCGGTGGGCTATTCTTAGAAACGCGTCGTTTTTATGGAGGAACTCCTCGGTACAGGGAAGGAAGGACAAGGAAGGAACTTCGGTTAAACCCCCCGGTACAGGTGGCTCAACTAGCGGTTCGGAGAGATTACCGGTTTAGTTGACTTTTATTTGTAGCCGTAAGTACTATTTTCACATCTTTTCAATTTTTGTGTGTTGGTATGGGATTGTTGATAAAAAACGCTGTACATTTTCCTTAACTTTAATCATTAAATTTCTGTAACTTGCATATAAATAAAAGAGTTATTCTTGGGTTTACCCCCTAGGGTGAATCTTTAGGTTCACCAACCAATAGAAAATTGTCATTTTAAATCTAATATCTTTTAATTAAGGAAACCAAATAACTTGCAAATTATATTATTTTTTCAAAATAAAATTTAAAAATAGATAAAAATAATATATAAAAAACGAATTAAAAAAAAAAATGTTGTCAACAAAACACTAAACCCTAAGCTCTAATACTAAACCCTAAACTCAAATCCTAAACCCTAAATCTTTGGGTAAACCCTAAATCCTTGGGTAAACCCCTAAACCCTTGGAAAAACACTAAACATGTTGTCAACAAAACACTAAACCCTAAACTCTAATCCTAAACCCTAAACCCTTGGGAAAACCTTAAACCCTTGGGTAAACCCTAAACCTTGGGTAAACCCTAAACCCTTAGGTAAACCCTAAACCCTTGGAAAAACACTAAACATTTGGATAAATTCTAAATTATAAATCTTAAACACTAAACTCTAAATCTTAAAAATAAATATTTTTTTTAAATAATATTTTTTTAGAACTATTGTTATTTTTATTTATTTAATTTTTTATTTTTTATTTTAAAAGCATAATATAATTTGGCAAGTTATTTTGTTTCCTTAATTAAAAGATACTAGATCTAAAATGACAACTTTCTATTGGTTGGTGAACCCAAGAAAAAGTCCTGATATTAATTAGTTATTTTTACTAAAAACTGGTGAGTTATTCTTGGGTTCACCCCCTAGGGTGAACCTTTAGATTCACCAACCAATAGAAAATTGTCATTTTAAATCTAGTATCTTTTAATTAAGGAAACCAAATAACTTGGCAAATTATATTATCTTTTCAAAATAAAATTTAAAAATAAATAAAAATAATATATAAAAAACGAATTAAAAAAAAAATAATGTTGTCAACAAAACACTAAACCCTAAACTCTAATACTAAACCCTAAACTCAAATCCTAAACCCTAAATCCTTGGGTAAACCCTAAATCCTTGGGTAAACCCTAAATCCTTGGGTAAACCCCTAAACCCTTGGAAAAATACTAAACATGTTGTCAACAAAACACTAAACCCTAAACTCTAATCCTAAACCCTAAACCTTTGAAAAACCTTAAACCCTTGGGTAAACCCTAAACCCTTAGGTAAACCCTAAACCCTTGGAAAAACACTAAACATTTGGATAAATTCTAAATTATAAATCTTAAACACTAAACTCTAAATCTTAATACTAATTTTTTTTTTAAAATAATCTTTTTTTAGAACTATTGTTATTTTTATTTATTTAATTTTTTATTTTTTTTATTTTAAAAACATAATATAATTTGGCAAGTTATTTTGTTTCCTTAATTAAAAGATACTAGATCTAAAATGACAACTTTCTATTGGTTGGTGAACCTAAAGGTTCACCTAGGGGGTGAACCCAAGAAAAAGTCTAAATAAAAAGTCAAATTGAGAGAAGATCTACTTTTAGAAAATAATGTATAAAAAAGCTTTAAAAAGGAGGAAAAGAACAATGAAAGGACGGTGGTGATATGCGGTGTGGTGCAAGTCGGTTTCAGGGTTTGTTGAAATATAAAAAGTTCTTATTCGTCGACAAAGCATATAGCTATCTGTAAGATAATATAAATAAGCGAATCGAATGTAGTTTGTCTGCTGATTTGCTTCCAATCGAATATAGCTCTCTTAAGTTTTCTTGTACAGAAAATAGTACTGACGTAGATACAAGTTTCATATAAGTATATATGAGCTGCAGAAAACTACATGAGCTAACATAACACCCACTTGATTTGGAATTACAACTACAATTCATTTTTTCATAAACGTTACATGAGATAGACAATCTTATTATACGACTTGGAATCATTGTCATTTCTTGAAAAAATGATATTCTATTACAGATAGTTCCACACATTTTTTTTGATATATATGAAAATTTATCGACCGTCATTAGCTCTCCATGTCGTATCACAGATCTCATCCGCGTAAGAATAATCATGAGTCACACGTTCATAAAGAAGGACAAAGTAAAATATTCTTAGTTTGGTGCACAATGGTATCTTTCACATGTAACCTATGCGGATGACATGCATATATTAGAACTCCTCCAAACATTATGTATGTAATTATGATTAATAATCAGCTGTGTCTGCTTCCTCCACCGTCCATAATCTATTGCTTAGTTGTAAACTTGACATAGTTATAGACGACAAATAAACACAATCAATGTGTGAGCGCACACTCTGGCGACCCAATTTGTTTAATTTATGGTTTAAAAACCACCAATCAAGTTTATCCATCCGGTTACTTTTTCTTTCATGCAATAAGACTTGATCATTGTAAAATTAAGGTTTAAAACGTGAAACTATTAGAGGTCTTTGATAAAAAAGAAAATATTAGAGGTCAAACAAAACTGTTTACGTAAACAAGTCGATCTGTAACAGATTTAATAGAATGAAATCAAACGAGACTATGTTTAGTTTACACCTATGATTGTAATAAATTTCAAATGTGAGAATCGCTTTAAACGACATTAATTTATAGCTTACCATTTAGTGGGCTTTACGCTTCTACAATTAAAGCCCAATAAAGCCTATCTTCTTCCATGGGAAGTTGAGAAGGAGAAAGGAAAAACAAAAACTCTGGGAAATTCAATCACTCATGGCGAACGAGTACGACGATGGTATTTTTTTCCCCTTTTGTTTTTAACGCATATCCAATACAAAAGGGACACGTTAGGGGTTTTTAGCATTTCTTAAAGCTTCTTTTTTTGACACAGATTCTCTTGTATTTAGACATTTTTTATTTATTTATTTTTTTTGCTTTTTCTTAAGAACTCCTTGTTAGTACCACAGATGGAGGTGGTCTTAACCCATGCGCGGTTTCATAGGTAGGATTTTGAATTTTTTTGTTTTTGTCTGATAAAAAAACATTAATTAAAAGGAAACCAATCGCAGACCGTCACATGTTGGTGAAACCCGCATACAGTCCAAAAACCACCTAAGATTTGGTCTTTACAAAAAGGAGGAAAATATAGTTCTTAAAAAGTGAGTGGGATCTACATATTTTTTTATTATTTTTTTTGCTAAAACCATGGCTAACAGCCAGGGTTAATGGTGTTCGTAGGAGTTGTGTTAAGTATTAACTTTCAGAAGTCATAAAAAAATTGAGAATTTTTTACATCTAGAGGCACTTTCTCACATTCAAATTACATTACAAGACACTTATCACTTGAGACACACTTTCTTTTGTCAAAAAGACTCTTATGACCCTAAACTAAAGAAAACCTATCTCCTCTTCTTATTTCATTTTATTATTCTTCTTATTCTACTTTGTGTATTTATTTACTTTTATCTCAAGTTCTAAAATATATTAAACAAAAATAATTGTCATAATAAACTATATATAAAATTCTCTATCTTTTAAGATCCATGTTCATATATATATATATATATATTATATATATTAATGTGTAAACAAAATGTAGACGTGGACACAAAAGTGTGGATAATAGAATTATAAATTAGTTGTGGACATGAACATTTTAACAGAATTATAAATTAGTTGTGGACATGGACAATATTCATTCGATTTCATTCATCATCTCGGGATCTAAATTCAATTCTAATCAAAATTACATCCATCCACATCATGACAAAGCGCAAATTCCTTAGATCAGAAATCTCTGACATGCAAGATCTATTACTCTCCGACAAAAGGTAAACGCTTCTTCGATTTTTCTCTCCGCTCATACTCACAATATCATCTCTATCTCATCTTGATTGAAGTTTAACTGCAGATAATTTATCAATTGAGCTGAAGAAGTTAAGTGTTTGTATTGGAGATAACAGAGTCCGTGTCCACGTTTTATGGTATAATTTTAGTAACATGAGTCCATGTCCAAGTATTGTTGTATAGTTTTATGAAATCAAAACAGAGAGTTTGTCCACTTATCTACTATAAACACATTAACATCACATATCCACACATTACTCATCACTCATCCACACATCACCCGTCCACAAATCACCCAACTACACATCACTCGTCTACAAATCACCCTCCACAACTGTCCTTTCCATTAAGGGCAAAATTGTCCACAATCTGTTGCTGACCCACAACAAAGTGTGTCACATGTAAAAAATGTCTATAGGTGTGATAGAAAGTCAAAAAGTGTGTTAGTGTAATCAATTCAAAAATTGATCACATATTTACGTATATGCGACTGATTTTAATACAGTGAAATCGACCAACCATGTCTAGTTTGACGCCTTTGATTGAAAAATTGATGTTAAAAGAAACGCGTTAACATTATTTATATTTACCATCTAATGGGCTTTGGGCTTGTACCGCTAAAGCCCAACAAAGGCTATCTTCTTACTTGGGAAGTTGAGAAGGAGAAAGAAAAAAACAAATACTTCGGGAAATTCAATCACTCATGGCGAACGAAGACGACGATGGAGAGAAATCACGAGGCACGCCACAACAGATTGGTAACAAACCCAAAACCCAGATCGTAATTGGTGTTCCTTCGTACCAGGAAGTGGTGGAAAGCTCACAGACTAAGTCCACGCCACCATCTCTCTTCAAGCCTTCCCAGACTTTCTCTCAAGCATTCGCTTTCGTCAAATCCTCCGACGTCTACTCTGCTCCTCCTCCTCTGACTTCTTCTTCCGGCGCTTCTCATGTGCCCAGTACAAGGTATTTCGAGTATTTAATGAACAAAATGTAGACATTGTAGCCTACTGTAGATTGATTGTTCGTTGAAAAGTCGAAACCTTTGAATGTTTATTACCATCAATCATCCTCTGTTTCTTTTTTGATCAAAGTGTTCTGAAGATTGATTGTTCGTTGTAAAGTCGAAAACTTTAATGTTCATTTACATCAGTCATCCTCTGTTTTTTTTTTTATCAAACTGTTCTGAAGATGGATTGCCTTTGAAAAGTTGAAACCTTTGAATGTTTATTACCATCAGTCACTATAATGATTGCATTGTTTGACGCATACTTAAGTTTCCATGGTGTGTTTTTGGTGTATGTTGCATTCACCATAGCCAAACTCCTCAAACCGATGTAGCTTCATCTTCAACTCCTGTAGCTACTGGCTCTCTATCTTCGAACACTACTCAACCACGTAACGCAATTCTCGTTAGCAATAGACAGGTGAGCTGACTTCAAACAACCTCCATGTTCTTTGGAACCCATCTTAGTTCGAATTGACATTGTATTTGCAGAAAGGAAACCCGCTTCTTAAACATATCAGGAACGTGAAATGGGTTTTCTCAGAAATCATCCCTGACTACTTACTTGGTCAATCCACTTGCGCTCTGTATCTAAGGTGAACACTCTACAACTTTCCTCTGTTGCATTAATGTGTTCTAAGTTTCACGCTGGCTGATTCTCTTCCCCTCCAGCTTGCGGTATCATCTACTGCACCCGGATTATCTCTACTTCCGCATAAGGGAGCTACAGAAGAACTTCAAACTCCGTGTTGTTCTTTGCCATGTCGACGTTGTAAGTTCATATCCTTGCTCTTTGCTAAAATGTCTGTTGGCTGTTCTTGTGATGTCCTTGTGGTTTCTTGGACAGGAAGATTCTGTGAAACCGTTGCTTGAAGTCACCAAAACCGCTCTTCTCCATGACTGCACCCTATTGTGCGCCTGGAGGTATCAACACACATTTCAATCACTCTGCTTCTCGTTTGTACGCTACAACAACGTTCTGTGTAAACTCTCTTGCAGCTTGACGGAATGTGCTCGTTACTTGGAGACGATCAAAGTCTATGAAAACAAACCTGCGGATCTCATCCAAGGACAGATGGATACAGACTATCTCTCACGTGTATGGAAACTCTGCTAAGCTTTCTTTTTAATTTTATTAAATTCTCATGGGGGTAAGTGTTGTTTGCAATTGCAGCTAAACCATTCTCTTACAAGCATCAGACATGTGAACAAGAGCGATGTAGTCACGCTTGGTTCTACATTTGGGGTTAATCTTCAGAATCTCGATGTTTTATATGATTCAACTTAAGCTGGAAAACTCAAAAACATGATTTTATGCAGTCTCTTGCTCATATAATGGATGCATCCATGGAAGATCTAGCTCGTTGTCCTGGTATAGGCGAACGCAAGGTACATTTTTCTTCGCCTATAATCCAAAAACTCCATGATCATGTGATATAGGAGGGTGTCTTGATGTGAGAATCATTTTTAAACCTTAGGTGAAGCGGTTGTACGATACGTTCCACGAACCTTTCAAGCGTGCAGCTTCGAGCTACCCGTCTGTTATAGAACCGACAGCTCCGGAGACTGAAGTTCAGAAGGATGTGAACTCAGAGGAACCTGCTGAGGCAGATGAGGATTTTGTGGAGGGCTCGAGGAAACGCAAGAAGATGGAGCCTGAGAAAAGTGTGAAGACTGCGCTCTCGACTGTTTTCGCTAGATACTCTGATAAGCTCTGCAAGAAAAAGGAGAAAGGTACAAGAACAGACTCAGATGCTGAAACCCACCAAGATTAACACAAGTTTGATCACTGGCCAAGGTCATTGTTAACTGTGAGCGTATTTCTAGAAATGTAATAGGAGTATAATGTTAGCTTTGTGTTTGTTTGTTGGGTGTGACTGCTGATCTCTGTAGTGTTGAGTATGTTAGTTACTGAAGCCTATGTGATTAATTTCTTACTACCAGTAGTATTAATTTTCTGGACCAATAAAGTCACACAGAAATATATTTTAAAGTTGAAAGATAAAAACTAGCTTGAAGCTTGAAATGATTAGATGTGGTAACATTTTCACCAGTGAATTAATATTTTTATAAATAATACTCTTTTCGTTTCGATTTAATTGTCATTGTAGAAAAAAAAAATTGTTTGAAAATAAGTGTTGTTTAAAATTTCAGTGCAAAATTTATTAATAAGATTTTCTATTTTATTTTTTTATTAGTCGAAATATGTTTAGGTGTATATATAATTGTATTTTTATTTTAGAAATATACAAAATTATATGTTTTTTTTTAATTTGTGCGTTTAAAAATAGAACGATAATTAAATGGAGTATAGGATAGGTTTATTATTAGTTTGGTTTTAAGTTTGGATTCGGACAAGAATTGGGTTTGTTGAGTTCCGTTTGGTTCAGAGATATGGAGTGCGACTTGCGTGTTTAATTTAATTCGACCCTTTAACAGCTTTTTGCAATTAACCGTTTCATATATTATAAGTAGTTTTGGAGAAATATTTTTGTTTCAAAATGTAATTAGTTTTCGTATTTAGGTAACATTTACATTTATTGAATACAGTGTGACCAATCAAATTAAATAGACTTATTTTTTATTGGTTAAATTATATCTACTATATTTATTATAAAATATTTTTTAAAAACATAATAATTTTTTTAATCTTCGCATTTTTACCCAAAACTACTTATATTATGATGAAACGGAGAGAGTATTTTATAAATTGTAGTTTTGTTGACATATGTTGGAAATGATTTAGGCGATGTCTTGTCGATCAGAGACACAAACACTTGAACTTTGTGCACCACTCTTCCCTTTAATTTTCTTTTCCTTTTTCTGAACACAAAAGAAACTTCTTTCGGTGTAAACGGTTTTAGATTGCAATCAACAAAAATAAAGTAAAGTTGCAAAGGACTGGTAAAAGAAAAAGGCAGAGAATATTTGAAGTGTAAGTAAACCGGTCGTGAGAGACATTGGGTAAACAGGTAAATAAATTAACCTGAAAAAGTAAAAGTTGAATTTTCTTCTAAAGAAACAACTTATGATATTAATGTGCAAAAGAAAAAAAAAAATGTGAATGTGCATATGTATTTTTATATATATGGTATAGTGGTATATATGAAAAGTAAATCAAGTTACTGAGGATGTTGGAACATGAGGGGGACAAAAGCGAAAGTAAGTATTATAAACAAGAACTGTTTATAAGTTATGAATTATCACATAACAGTGGGTACATGAATGTGTGTGGTATGTAAACAATGTAGATGCAGTTTTTGGAATCTGGCTTCCCTCTTTTTGGGACGAAAGCAGATATTTTCAATTTGCTTCATTTCTTCTTAGCAAGCCCAATAAAGCATTTTCCTCTAACTTTTCTTTTTCTTTTCTTGATCCTTCGGATTTGCTCTCTTTTCACTACTACCGAGCATGCCCCAATACTCTCTTTTTTCTTCTTATGGAATTGACCCATAAAATATCGAGATTTTTTACTCAAAGCTCGAAGAAACAAGAGGCTTTGATTCGTGTGTTATAACCAGTTTGTTCTAACGTCCACAGAATTATTTAAAATTCTGTGAATTTGATTAAGAAGAATACATTTTCTGACATTTTAATTGAAGCGACATACGTACTAACTTTTGGTATCACCTAACTTTCATGCTATTGCTCGTTGCCAACCATTTTTATGGTTTTAACTCTTTTAGGTCGATAATATATATAATTTGCACAATACCTTTTCTTGCTTATAAAATTGTTAATTTATAATGCAGTTACGTTCATGTGAATTTACTACATGAAATAGAAACTATTAAAACTAACGCAAGATGAAAAAAGAAAAGAACTAAAACCAACAAGAACCACTAACATCACAATCTTATCATCAACAATAATGGATCATATGCTGTATATATTTTAGTGATTTGTCATTTATGTGTGTGTAAGGGTAGGTGTCTTTGCAAACAAGGGTATATATGTCTATTGCACATATATGTACATGCATATAAAGTTGATCGCAATTGTACCTAACCAAACACTACAAAGCTTTCTTTAAACAATATATAGACACATTGATAGATGTCATGATTCATGTACATAAGTTTGTGACCCAATTTTGGATATGAAGTCCAAAGACTCCAGCTGTGGACATCCTTACAATACATCTTCAACTATTGACTATCGCTCTCACTCTTTCTTTTCTTGTACCATAGATGTTAATTGTTGATCTATTACAAACTGATTATGTAAATTTATAGATGGTTTCATCAAAATATAATATCTTTAGTCTTTTTCAATACACACATGGTCGGTAATTCTTAGGCGATGTTGATCTCCATTAATCTCTATTGACTATTGTACTGTGGAGTAATCAATTTACAAAAAAATTTACACATTTATTATGATTTTTATTATATCTGCAAGAACAAATAATTTCTTAAACGCCAGACGAAAACGTTTTTAAGGGAATACATGTGTTTAACGTAGGTTCATTTTGCAACTTACTTCTGAGAGATAGTTTTGAAAAAATGAAGTCAAAGGTGTTGACAAACTTGTTTTTTATAACTTGTTCCGAGACTTCGACTACTAACAAACTTCGTCTGCATTCTCACACACGTATCTTCACATTCGTCACTTGACCTTCAAAATCAAACCTAACACGTGATAGTACTTTTAGTTCTTATGTTTGTTTTTTTTGTTGGTCAGTATACAATTCCCTATTTTCGTGGGAATGTTATCATATAATGTTCATATCAATTTTTATTAGAAAGTTTTGTATCTGGTTAGGGTCGGCTAATATGAGCTACTCCAATTCAAACATGAGCATATTCAAAACTATATCTTAGAATACGAAAGAGATATATAAAGTTACGTAATTGTTTTGGATGTCAGTTGTCATCAGAGTTACAGCTCTAGCTGGTAATATTGTAGAACGGCAGAACATTTTAAAACGAAAACTATGCAAAAATAAAATTGATATTCTACTTCGATTAGTAGTCAGAAGATTTAAAACCTGCAGATAGTTGATATGTAAGCATGGCTCGTACATGGATAAAAGCTGATGATGGTAAGGAAATCAAATTGCTGCCAAATAGTTTAAAGCTATTCTGAAAACATTTTTTTCTTCTTTTCCTTTCAAATTCAGGTACTTTGGAATTTGCAGTAAGAAAACTCTTCAGTAATTTGTATGGTCATTTCTTAGGCCAGTTACTTTGCACACATGTTCAGTTGAATTTTGCCTCCTAACGTGACATGCTTGGGAATTTTGTTTAAAGTGGTTTTCAACTGTTAATGTTTTTCCTATAAAGTCGTGATCTGTGAAAGGTTTGAATAAAGATCTTTTTAAACGGAACGAATATGTTTTCATTGATGTATGATGTATCTATGTTACCAATCAAGATAAGCTGCGAGTGTGTTTTTGTTTGGCTTTTGTAACACACACACTGGGTGGGATATTCTCACTTTTGGTAGAAGCTAAACCTATGAGCAATGGATATAAACACAAGCCATGATGACACATATAGTTTCAAGTTATAGCAATTTATTCAAAGTAAATCAAGAGAATAAATATTTACTACAATGGATTTGAATTTAGTAGAAATGAGAACTTCGATTAGGTCCAGAGTCCAAAAAAGCCAAAAAACAACAACAGTTTGATTTGGATACTCATTGGCATAATGGCATGTGCTTCAAAAATACCCCACATCTTATAATGAGTCCAAACAATTTCCGATTTTATTGATTAGTCAAATGTGTATAGTAGTGGTACTAAAAGCAAATAAAAATATAATTTTTACGATAATTGTATGCAAAAGATAAAGGAAAAGTAAAGCCTGGTTTCTCCTTACATAAAGAAATTCAACTGTAGAAATCTTGTAGGAACAGTGCTATGATCATATCTTTTCTTATAACATGACGATGGCATTATTCTGTATCATTTTTGTCTTCATTTCCAACTGTTAATATATATTTTATTCATGCATACTACATGCTGGAGTTTTGTTATCTTTTTAAACGGAGAGTCTTACATGCAAAGTTAAACTACCTCTATAATCTGCTTAACGAATTCTAAATTTTTCTTTTGAGAGCACCAAATTTAATCAATCAGAGTAAAACTATTGATCAAAAGCGTGTAAAAAATAGGCAAACTGACAAAGATAAATTAAGCTGACAGCAATGTTCTTCACGAGGTTGGTTTTATCTAGAAAAAGAAGGGTCTAATGTACCACTGAAAATGATTGCTCGAAACCCCCTCTTTAAACAATTCTATCTCATTTTCGATTTTTCTTACAGCTTTTTCTGTATTTTAGTTTGACTTCTATGGTCGGAGAAAAATCATTGACTTCTAGGTTGCCATGGACCGACCAACGACGTACACGGTTCGATCTATATAAGCTTAGTGTGTCTAACTGCTAGGTCCATAGCAGAGTATTGTCACATCTAAACGTTAGTTCAGGTCGAACCATGAATCATTTTAAACTTTCATTTATTTAAATCTGGTGACTTTTAATCCTTTTCAGTTTTTCCCTTTTAAGATTACTTATCACGGACCTGCACGTGTTAGCAAAGCTATTGTCTATGCTAGTAAGCTAGCATATCGATAAATTTAATTAAAATAGTCAGAGTTATGCGAAATGTAAAGCTGCACGATGTGATTTAATAACAGCCGAAAAACTAGTAATAGTGCTTTCCCTTCATGTTTATGTACACGTCTGTTATAGAGATATGTTTGAAAAAAATCGTCTACTACATTATGATAGTCTCACTGAAGTGGTGCACATGCGTAACATGCATTAGCAATTAAGTGAAGTATTTTTTTCTAACTCAGAAAGTCAATACTCCCTCCGTTTCATATTAAATGTTGTTTTAGAGAATTTTTTTCGTTATAAAATAAGTATTGTTTTCGATTTCAATGCTTTATTTTTCTATTGGTTGAAATTTGATTAGGTGTATATGTAATAGTGTTTTTATAAGAAATATACAAAATTAATTATTTTTTTAATCTGTGTGTCGAAATCTAAAACGATACTTATAATAAAACAGAGAGAGTATATTTCAAGAAGACGATAAAATAGATCAACTTTTATTAATTCCGAACTAATTGGTGGTTGAAAGCTGGCCCTAGAGAACTCTATCCACAGCAAAGACTGGAAGTGACATACCTGTCTTCATGACCCATTAAAACTCATCTAACATTACTGTCCCTTCTCCCTTCTTCTTCTTGTTATTATACTCTATTTGTTTCAAAATAATATATATTACAAAGTTTTTACACTTATTAGAAAATTGTATTAGATCAAGGATTTGAGAGGATTTCATTTCTTTTTCAAATCCCCTCTTATTGTATCTAACATTTACAAATTTCATATAAAATCCAATCTTATTAGATTAGTCATTTGTATAAGTTCTCTCAAATCCCACCTTATTGAAAAATATGGATTTTGTTAATAAAATCTATTAAATGAAATTTGGTAGGTTTTAGATGATATTTTATAGTTGAGAAACAAATAATTGAAATACCACCTCTTATGACGGTATTTGAAACTTTTTTAAAAAATAAAAAAAAATCTAGTTCACATTTTTAAAAATAAAATCAAAATATTTGAAAAGAAAATAATAAAAATATATATATTTGAAAAATCGATTTTGAAAACTATTATATATTTATATTTTTCATAAAACGATAAAAATATCAAATTATAGTAATTTAAAATAAAAATATTATTTTAAATAAATTTTTAATTTTTAATTTTTTTTTCAAAAACTTTGAGATTTCTTCAAAAAAACCTTAAAACTTGTAATAAATCTTTTTGAGATTTACTTAAATCTTCTATTTTCTTGGATTTACTTCTCTCAAATCCTTGATTCAGTAAATTCCACTAAGAAAATACTTAAAATTTTAACAATAAATGCATTGTTTTCCATGTTTAGTTATTTCTAATACCAATCAAAACTCAATAAATACAATTAATTTATTTAAAATTTACAATTTACGATTATTACATACACTGAATTAAAATATGGATCTTTCAGAAACAAATTTTTTTTCTGAAACAAAGATCATTCTAAAACAAAGAAACTATTCTTTTCGGGGGTGTATTCAATATAACATTTGATGTGATTTGTCTTTTAATAGAGTTTTAGATGATTTCAATAAGTTGCAGAGATTTAGGTGGTTTTTGTTAAACCACTCTAGAATATAACCTAAAACTATGGGATTTAGATTTTAATTTTTTAAACTAAGAAACTTCACCCAAACATCCTAAAATCACCTGAAAACTTTAAACTTCACAACTTATAATATTTTTAATAACAGTGGATTTTAAAGTACTTTACGAAATGTTAAATTCAATAACAATGGATTTTAAATAAGTTTTTAAAATTTATGTTTGAATAACAACGAATTTGTCATTTTAATACAAATCACCTAAAAATCTCAATTGAATACATCCCTTTTATCAATTTTTTTCTTATTATTATATATACATATTAGATAAAAAAATATATTGTATGTATATTTCTCTAATTATATAAACTTATTCACAACAACCAAAGGTGTCAAATCAAGTGTTTAGTTTTCATTTTCTACTTTCTTTTGGTGGAAGAGTACCATGGATTATCGACTTGAATATCTTTACAAAGATTCAACATTACTGTATTGAATGGTTATCTTAAATATTTAAATCTATTTCAAAAGTATTTTATAGAATCAAAATATTTTATGAATGAAATTCCAGAGTATTTTGAGACAGCTATTCGATAATTTAGTTTTTCCCTTAATTTATTAATTTTGTTTCTATTTTTAAGTTGCATTTTTTCTAATATAAATGTTTTAGAACCAAAAACTAAATTGAAAGTATTAGAGTTGTAAGTTGAAATCAGACTCGAATACATTTATTGTTTGTTTTCTCTCATTTTATAATCAAGTTTTCAATCTTTCGGTACTACCGAATTATATTGAGTATGTGATTTTTAAATGGTGACTCTCAACAAAGTTTTTTGATTGACAATCAAACAGTTTATGAGAAACATTTCTGTATGAGGTATTATTAGTATAGAACGTAAGATCTAGATCGCATAACTTACCAATATAGGAGTCATAAAATAATGGTTGCATTGTTTGCGTAAGTGATGTTGTCGTTAAACAAGTCCATTTTGTTGACAAACACGCTATTCTTGCTTGCGATTGGATCCTATACACTCTAGTCAACGATCATTAAAATCATTGATCACAAACCATTATTATGATCTTGAAACTTTTCATGTTAATATGAGTGTCATATCTAAATTATTGAAGTCAAATTGATTTGCGCGCAAATGATATACTTATATTCTATGACGATTAAGAGAAGTTTTAAGATCTAAAACTCGTAATTACTTAACACGTAACCGATTTATGAAAAACTTGTTAATAGTTGATTTTTTTTTAGAATAGTAGATAAAACCACTACATGATAACAACATCACACCTAGATTGTCGAGTCTTGATATAGTCGGTTTACATCTAAACCACACATTAAATATGCAAAAGCAAGTTTAATCAACGAATACAGCTAAGTAGTGTAGTTAAGGGAACCTTAACATATTCGAATTAGTGTTTTTTTTTTTTTTTTGGGCAAATTCGAATTAGTGTGTTAATCAATCGTATTCCTGAAGATGAATACAGAGGAAGCGAGGCTGTACTTAATTCTGCTGCCAAAGTGTTCTTCTTCTGCTTCTTTCCCTCTACTCTGTACCAGAAAAAGTATGACACTTTAAAATTTTAAAAACAAAACAATACTATTAAAATGCTAAATTAGAAAAAAAGAAGAAGATATTTTGCAAATCAAAATGAAAGATATCCTTGCTACCTGTGCCACCGCCCTCTCTCTCTCTTAAGTTTTACAGACATAAATAAATAAGAAAACCCTGAAACAGAGAGATAAAAAACAAAACACAAGTGTTGAGCGTGTTTTATTAGTGTCCCTCTCTTTCTCTGTCCTTAAAAACACAGCAACAACCGACTTTATTACATTATAATACCCCTCTTCCTTATCATCTCTATCTACCACCATCTCTTCTCTTCACATAGGAGAAAAGAAGAGCTGAGACAGAAACTCTCTTTCTCTCTTTACCCAGAGTTTTGTCAAACTGTGAAGAAAACAACTCACAAAATCTAACTATGAATAAACAAGATGTTATGAAGCTTCAGGTATACGTCTCCTTCTCTTCTTGTCTCTCCCTTCAAGATTTGCGAAGTATATATATTATATTATGGTGCTAATTTTGTGTTACTGGGATTTGGTTTTGTTTTTGACAGACATGTGTTCTGAAAGTGAACGTACACTGTGAAGGATGTAAGCATAAAGTGAGGAAACAGTTGCAGAAAATCGAAGGTTTGTGTTCTTCTTGCTATTTCCCCATTTCTTTAAGGGGAAGCTTTGTATGGTTTAAATTGTTTAATTTGGTGAAACTAAATAATTAATTAAACATAGCTTTCAGAGATATATGAAGTGAGTTTCTCTCTCAAAAGCTGTGGATCTGTTAATTTTGAAGTTTTCAGCTCAGATAATGTAATATTTTTTAAAAAAATGAGGAGCATAGTAGTCCAAAGTATTGAGATTTATACCACTGAGGCTATTCTTTTATTTTTATGTTAAAACATTTTCACAAGAATTACATAAAGCATTCTTAGAATTGCTTTGAATGATCTGACATAAAAAATTTACCACGAAGTTAAAAGTTTTGATAATTACCGCGTTGATTGTTTAATTTTTTTTTGGAATGGTAACATGTTGGGAAGATCCTAACATGGTTTTGGTTTTTTTTCAGGAGTGTACTCTGTAAAAGCAGATGTGGAACAGGGGAAAGTCACTGTAACAGGAAACGTTGACCCAGCTATCCTCGTTAAGAAACTGAGCAAGTCAGGGAAACACGCCGAGATCATAGGCGGCGGAGGAGGCGGAGGAAAAGGGTTTCCTAATCTGAATGGGCAGTTTGGTAATCTCAGTATGAACGGGAAAGGTGGGAAAGAGAGCAACCAAGCTAAGGGGAAACCTAATGGTGGTGGTGGTGGTGTTGGTGGGGGACATGGAGGTCAACCAATGCAATTGACACCACAGCAGATTCAACAAATGATGATGATGAAGGCTGCTCAAGCTCAAGGTGGTGGTGGTGGTGGTGGTGGTCATGGCGGGAAGGATATGAAGATGATGATGCCTCCTGTGGCGTCCAAGGATCAGAAGAAGTCTGTTAAGTTTGCTGAAGAGGAGGACGATGAGTTTAGTGATGATGATTACGATGATGAGTTCAGTGAGGATGATTATGATGATGATGAGTTCGATGATGAGGATGAGGATGATGATATGGGAGGAGGACATGGTCATGGTGGGGGAGGAGGTGGTAATCATCACATGCCTCCTAACAAGATGATGATGATGCCTAACAAGATGATGCCTCAAATGGGTGGTGGTGGTGGTGGAGCTAAGGGACCTAATGAGATGATGATGATGATGAATGGTTTCAAAGCCGGCGGTGGTGGTGGTGGCGGAGGAGAGGGGAAGAAAGGTGGTGGCGGGTTTGAGATTCCGGTGCAAATGAAGGGAATGGGTGAGGGTAAAATGAGGAAAGAAGGCAAGAAAGGAGGAGGAGATAAAGGTGATAAAGAAGGAAAAAAGAACAAAGGAGGTGGGGGCAAAAATGGAAAAACAGATGCCAAAAGTGGTGGTGGTGGCCTGCTAGGGTTTTTCAAAAATGGTAAAAGTGGTAAAGGAGATGAGAAGAAGGGAGGTGGTAAGAAAGAAGGAGGCGGTGGAGGTGATAAGGTCAAATCCTCCGGTGGTGGGGGAGGAGGAGTTCATCATTATGACAGTGGGCCTAAAAAAGGTGGAGGTGGTGGGTCAAAAGGAGGAGGCCATGGGGCCCATGATATTGATGAGCTCATGAAACACCACAAAGCAGGCGGAGGAGGAGGTAACAAGGGTAATCATAGTGCTAAGGGGATGGGTGGCCCAATGGGTCAAGGCGGTCCGATGGGTATGATGGGTCAAGGAGGTCCTATGGGCATGATGGGTCAAGGTGGTCAGATGGGTATGATGGGACACCAAGGTGGTCAGATGGGTCCTATGGGACATCAAGGTGGCTCTTACCCGGCGGTTCAAGGCTTGCCGATGAGTGGAGGTGGAGGTGGAGGATATTATCCACAACCAGCTCAGGCAAGTCATCAAATGAACCAACAACAATATATGCAAATGATGATGCATCAGCAACAACAACAAGCTGCAGCTGCAGCTCATGGAGGATATGGTGGTGGTCACGGTGGAGACATGTACCACCCAATGATGTATGCTCGACCTTATCCGTCGGTGAACTATGCTCATCCACCGCCAATGCCGCCTCCACATTCGGATTCATATACTCATATGTTCAGCGATGAGAATCCAGGTAGCTGTAGTATAATGTGATCTTTTGTAATGTTTTAATTAGAAGAAAAAACGGATATGAATATGTTTGTCTTAGAACTCTTTATTATGTATTTTTTTGGGATGACTTTCTCTTTTAAAACTCTTTTGAGGGGATTGAAAACAAAATGTGCTTTAATTTTGTTAAGTGGAATGATGTTTATAATATCTTGAAGATGGTTACAAACTAAGATCTTTATTTTTCTGTGTGAAAAGGATTGTGCAGCCGCCCTCTATAGTAGGGCACAAGAGCACTAACTCCTATAGTGTGCCACTAACTTTATGTACACACCACATATTAATTTTGACCCATTGAGCACCAAATCCGTGAGAGATTTATGAGTTGATTATGATGTTTTTTCAATAAGAAAGTGTGGACAAAATATTTCAGAATTAGGTCTCTGGTGTTTCTATCAAATAGTGTTCTCCAAAAGTGAAACTAGTGTGTGAACTGAGAAACCACATCAATAGTTTGGCGGCAGAAAACGTTCGGTCCTCTTATCTTAAACAACTTGTGCGAGTGACTCACAATGACGGGCTTTTAAATGAACCATCAATATTTTGCTTACCCATTGGGCCTAGTAAACTAAATCCCGGTTTAATCAGTCAACTGATCTACAGTCAACCATAATAATCCGATGTTTATTACTAGTAATTATTATGCCAAATGTAGAATTTTGAGTGTGATAAGACTCATAATAGTCAAAATTCATTGAATGAATATTCTTAGACCGAGTTTGAACCGGAATAAAAAGGTATTCATAGACCGAAATTTCGGTTTGCGAAGTAGATCATACGTGTCTCGGCCAATCACATTACAGTATTTAGAGAATTAAATGGAAATTTATATGAAATAAATAAAATAAAAACGCTCGTCGTCGTCTTCTTCCTCCGCACTCCGGTGATCGATAATCACAAAAGAACTAAATCGTAAAGAGAAAAAAAAAAAAAAGGTTCACGAGATGCATTCGTTCGGATACAGAGCGAATGCTCTGCTCACGTTCTCCGTCACGGCGCTCGCCTTCATCTGCGCAATCGCGTCCTTCTCAGACAAATTCAGCAACCAGAATCCCTCTGCTGAGATCCAGGTATGTTTTAATTGTATTGATCGTCTCCGTATGTGATGGATCTGCGAATGAATGCTTTGATGTGAGTTAACTTAAAAATGAAAAATGTCTGAAGTTGTTTATATGGATTGTGGTTTGGTGATGTGACTGCAGATACTTAACATCAATCGGTTAAAGAAGCAATCTTACGGCAATGATGAGGTAAAAGTTTCGATCTTTACATAAGGCTCTCACCTCTGTTTATGAATTGCTCAAGTTACTTCCAACTAGTAGTAGTAGTAGTTCATGAATCTTTCAAGCTTTCGAATTTGATTTAGATTAACTCACAGGCGTTATTCGAATCTGGTTTATGAATATCATTCAGCTTATACATACTGAGTCACGCAGGTCAGCTTGACACTGGACATATCGGCAGACTTGCAGTCACTGTTTACTTGGAACACCAAACAGGTTTTAATAACTTCTCAAAACACTTAAAAAGAGTCCTTGTCTTTTTTTTACTATTACTTGTAGAAATTGCATTGCTCTTGCTGGATATTCGTTTTATGAAAAATGCTTGCAGGTTTTCGCTTTCGTGGCAGCGGAATACGAAACCTCAAAGAACTCCCTGAATCAGGTATACTATAGTCAACACTCCACACAGGACAAGTTGGGGATTGACTTGAAATGATATTGACGTTTCTTTTGCAGGTTTCTCTATGGGATGTGATTATCCCTGATAAGGAACATGCCAAGTTTAGGATTCAAACCTCAAACAAGTACCGTTTCATTGATCAGGTACACTAAAAACAAACCCCCACCAAGTCTTCTGCGTTCTTTTACTTATTCAGAACTAGAAGATTGAATTGATCATCGTTTGGGATCTTTCAGGGACATAATCTTCGCGGAAGAGAGTTCAACTTGACGTTACACTGGCATGTCATGCCCAAGACCGGAAAGATGCTTGCTGACAAGATCGTCATGCCTGGTTACAGTTTACCAGATGCATACAAATGATGAAGGCTGTGAAGAAAGCATCTAAGCGTTTTTGAATTTCGTTTTTTTCATGGAAAAGATTCTGTAAAAGTACTATTGATCTATTAGAACTTTTCTAAATAGAAAGAATAAAAGCATTGACCATGAGAGTTTAGAACGTTGTTTCAACAGAACTATGACCTAAAACTTTAGCTATTCTTCTGCTGTTCATTGATTCTCTAACCACCTTCACATCACTCCACCGTCCAGCTCTAGCGTAGATATTAGATAAAAGAACATAGATTCCGCTACCGAGTTCTTCAGATTCACTTACCACAGATCTTATTCGATCAGCCAGATCGAAGTTCTCATGAATCTCACAGCCATTCAACAACGCACCCCATACATTAGCATTTGCTTGTACCGGCATAGTCTTTACCAATCTCTCCGCCTCTTCAAAACAACCAGCACGGCTCAAGATATCAACCATACATCCATAATGCTCAACCGTCGGTTCTATGCCGTAAACATCTCTCATTTCCGCAAAGTATCTTCGCCCTTCCTCCACCAAACCCACGTGGCTGCACGCATACAACACCCCAACAAATGTGATTCCATCAGGTTTAGCACTACCTTCCTCTCGCATTCTCTGGAACACGCTCAACGCTTCATTCCCGTGCCCGTGACTCGCTAACCCAATGATCACCACCGTCCAAGCTATCGTATCTTTCTTCTCCAGATCTTCAAACGCTCTCTTCGCGCTCTCTGCATCGCCAGTTTTAGCATACATATTCACAAGCGCACAGACTACAGCAGCATCCTTCACAAACCCGGTTTTCAATACATAACCGTGAAGCATTCGTCCCGATCCTTGTATCATGGAAGCTCTTATGACACTCAAAAACGTAACCTTATCAGGAGACACACCCAAACCAATCATATCCAAAAACAAACGCATTGCCTCCTCTCCATCACCGCTCTGACTATACCCTGTAATAATAGAATTCCAAGAAACCAAGCTTCTCTCAGGCATTTCGTCGAACAGATACCTCGCGGTTCTCATCTCTCCGCATTTCCCATACATATCAACCAAACTCGTCGCCAAAATCACATTAAAATCATCTCCCGACTGAAGAAACGGATCAAAGCCTAACTCTTTAACAAGCCCATGAAACCATTTCCCTCTCTCAATATCTTTACATCTCCCACAAGCAACTAAAAGATCCACCATTACAGTCTCATTCACCTCCACACCATGCCTCTCCATCTCACTAAACACCTCAATAGCATCCCTAAACCGATTATTACTCACAAACCCAGACACCAAACTCCCCCAACCCACAACGTTCCACTTCGGCACACCCTCAAAAACCTTCAGACCACACTCCACTTCTCCACAACACATGTACATATGAAGCAAGCAAGTGGAAACATACATGTTCACAACAAACCCTGTCTTCAAAACAAACCCATGAACACACCTCCCGAACTTAACATCCCAGCAAGCTTTGAGGACGTAAGGAAACGTGAAGTGATCCGGAGAGTGCCCTTTACGAAGCATTTCTTGGTAAAAGGTCAATGCTTTGTCTTGTTTGGGACTGTTTGAGTAGCCTCTGATCATGGAGTTCCATATGTACACGCTCGGGGAATCGATGGTTTCGAAAATTGAGGACGCGTAGGTGAGGTTCGTGGTCTCCGGGGAGGTGGTGCAGAAGTCTATGAGACGGCTTAAGGGAATGATGTTTTTGATGACAGAGGATTTGATCATGAGGGCGTGGAGTTGGTTTAGTTCCGTCATTGTTCTGCAGTTCTCCAGGTGGGAGAGAAGTGTTTTGTAGTGCTTCTTCATCAGTGTTAATGTACAAACTCTTCAAAGCTTACACCTTTATGAATTGGGTAAAATGTAAAATTATAAAGTTTTAATAGTTACAGGTTTAGTTTCTGATTTTAAAAGAGTTTAAGGCTACATTTGCAATTGACCAATAAAAGATTTCCTTTATAAATTGGGTACAATTGTAAACATAAATAGTTATAGGTGGGTGTTAAAAAATAATAGTTATACGTTATTTTTCTATTTTAAAAGAGTTTAAGGTTACATTTGCAATTTACCCCAAAATCTATTAATTAGAAGGCTTATTTCCTTTATAAACTGGGGTAAAATTGTAAAAATAAATAGTTACAGGTTTATTTTCCGGTTTTAAATGAGTTTAAAGTTGCATTTGCAATTTACTACAAAATCTATTAATAAAAGGCTTATTTTTCCTTTATAAATTGGATTCAACTGTAAACTAAATAGTTATAGGTTTAATTTTCAATTTTAAAAAGATTTAAGGCTACATTTGCAATTTAACCAAAAAATATATTAATAAAAGGTGTTCGGTTACACGAAGTCGGCGAACACTGGCCTGAGGTATGGCGGCGAAGGAGATCGACGTGGGGAGCAGTTCCTTCTCCGGCGGAGATCCATGTCCAATTTGCCTCGGACCCATACTCCAAGAATCCTATCTCGATACATGTTTCCGTACGCTTCCCTCTCTCTCTTTCTCTTAATCTGATTAAGCTCCTGTGTGTATCTGAGATTAAGACATAGGTTTATGGTTTAGGGAATAGCTGATAGCTTCTTGCAAGTTTGACAATGAAATTGAAAAGTCTGTTCCTTTTGTCTTTGGCAGACAAGTTTTGTTTCGGATGTATCAAACAATGGATCAAAGTAGTTTCCAGCAAGGTCTCTAAGCCTTTGTCTTCTGTTAAGTGTCCTCTCTGTAAGGTTTGCTTCCTTGAAAACGCTCTTTTTGTCTGAGTAGTACAGGTTCAAACACTTGTTTAGAGGAATGACTATGACAATGTGCAGACGGATAACATCTCAATCATCTACAACTTCGATGGACACTCTTTTGACCGGCATTATGTTGACCCTAACGTTACAAATGGGTAAGTTCCTGTTCTTGTGTGAATGTTTTGATATCAAGCTTGATCTCATTGACAGTAAAGCAAAGAGCTTATATACATCTTTCTTTGTGCAGCTTTGTCCTAACAAAGGAACAGAGGTATAGATTGCAATGTTACTACACCGAGTCAGGTTTGTAGCTTCATCCCTCTAACAATGTAACTGATTAAGCTTTGTTCATGTTATGTTTTCGAATCTGTGACCTAGTTTTAGTTTGGAATATGGCTGATATAACACACTGACAATGTGTTCAGTTGATCCATAGAGAATGCTAATTGCTAAAGTTATATGTTTCTTTTTTTGATACTATTAACCAGGTTTGTTGGCGGATGTGTTTGACGTTCCTCGGTTTTGGAAACTGAAGAAGTTCCTCCAGCCAAATCGGTGGCTTGAATCCTGGTTAAGAAGGGAGCTTCAAGCTCTGATGCAGGTACGCTTGCAGTTCCTTTTAATGGATATTACCCAATTAATGATGTTTATCTTCTTGCATAGTTGTTCAAAAATATCATTTTTTTCTTTCATTTTTCGTAGGAGGAAGATGTTGATATCATTCTGCATCATCTGGTCGGTGTAATGGATTCCTTCTGCAAAAGGTAAAACTCTTCTCTTGGATTAAGTTTCTTTTGATTTGCTTAAGGCTTAATTGATCAAAGTAGAAGTTTTATCTCTTGCCAACAACGTTATGCGCGTTTAGAGATGTAAATGAAACCACCATTAATCTTGTCTCTTTCAGAACGGAACAGAGACGCAAGCAGGAAACAAGAAGCGGAGAGGTCTTCCAAGAACAGTTCAAGTCAGTCGTAGCAGAGGCGGCTCGTCCTTTCTTAATGGCGAGAACCGACCGGTTTGTGGACGAGTTAGAACTCTTCCTAGCATCAGGGCTAAACATGGAGGCTTACGACGCAGTTTATAAGAAACGGTTAGATAAGAACAACTCAAGAGAGAACGGTGTAGCTAATGAAGCAAGAGAAGGAGAAGAGAGCACAAGAACAAGAGCGACTCCTAACTTGTTCCTTTTTGAGGAAGACTCAGACTAAAGGCAAAAAAAAATACTCATCACTTGTTACTTCTGCTATACTGATTACTTGTGCGTAAAGAAACACACAACTCATATGGCTTCAAGTGTACTCTACTGATTACTTGTGTGTAAAGTTAACGTTTTTTTGCCCTCACCAAACCAAACACACAACATAACATTTATTCAGATATTTTTTTTTTACATTATTCATCATACAACAACACACATGCTACATTACTTTATATAAACCGTACTGTTTCTTTGTACCAACTTCCTAGATGCATATACCATCCATACCAACAGAGAGAGACACGTTAGACAAGCTCAAGCGTTCACGATAGAACCACCTGCACAAAATCACGTTTGCGTTAACAGTAGCCACAACAAAGACACTGGTAGTTTCTCACAAAAGTTTCTCACTAAAATTAATAATAATTAATAAAGAAAAGAAAAGAAAAAGTAGGAAAAAAGAAAAGAAAAAGTTAGTCTCATTTGATAGCTAAAAAATGGTGAAAGATTCTTATGCCACTAATAGTATTTTTTTTTTCCACCACTAAATTTTCATTAACCAAAAAAAAAAAAAAAATATATATATATATTTAATGTTAAGAGATCCAATTTGAGAAACTAGCCGAGGCTCCAACACACCTACAATTAGAAACTTACCGTTCGGATGAAGGATCTGGCCGGTGTAGTAAGAAGAGCAATGTTCACAAGCCAAGAAGACGTAAGAAGGAGCCACTTCCACAGGCTGAGCTGCTCTTTTCATCGGTGTCTCTGACCCGAACTGTTTGATCGCTTCTTCAGAGAAGGAAGCTGTTATCAGTGGAGTCCAGACCGGACCTGGAGCTACTCCGTTGACACGTATCCCCTTTGATGCAAGCTGAAGAGCTAATGCACGTGTGAAGGAAACGATAGCTCCTTTTGTAGAGGCGTACTCTAGTAAACTCGAGCTTCCTGCGTATGCAACAACCGACGTCGTGTTGATGATACTACTTCCTTCCTTCATGTGCTTCAACGCATACCTATATAGACATGAAATATGCTCCCTCAGTTTTTAGATAAAGTTTTAGAAAAATAAATTATTTATTTTTAATTTTGTATAAAAGTTTTAGAAAAATAAATTTTTATTTTTAGGTGTTTTATAAACTCTACTATTTAATTATAGTAAATTGTTTAAAAAATACTAAATTGTAATTTTGTAAAAAATAATTGAATTTATTAGGTTATTATAAGTGTAACTTTATTGAAAATTGATAATGGCAAAAAAATAATGCATTTACGATACAAAATTAATTTGTTTTTAATAGGTGTGAACAATTCAAAAATATTATCTTTGTGCAGAGGGAGTATTCATTAGTCACTTTGGTCGGATCATCATTACCGTACCGAACCACTTTCATTGTTTCATGTAATTACTTACTTGGCCAAGAAAAACTGTGAGAAGACGTTGGTACGGAACACTCTCTCAAGCCTAGCCTCCTCGATCTCATCAATGGAAACCTCGTGCTGCTCAGCTGCACAGTTCACAAGCACATCGATGCGTCCAAAGGCGTTTACAACTTCATCAACGGTCCTCTTGCAGTTCTCTTCGAACCCTAGATCGGTAGCGATCATGATCGGCTCTTTAGCTTCCTTTGTCTTAGCCTCGTGAAGCAAACGCAGCGTCTCGTCTGCGTCTTTGTCCTCTCGGCCTTTCACGTAGGTGAAAGCCACACTCGCTCCTTCAAGCGCGTAGCAGTGACACACTGCTCGACCTATTCCCGAGTCTCCTCCTGTCACTAGCGCCACTTTTCCCTGCCAGAAATTTCAAAGGTAGCTTGTCATACAAGTATTCTAAATGCTTATAAACTTTTTTTTGATAAGATATATATTTCTAGCACAAGAAAATGTAAACGTAAGTTTTTTTATATATTTTGTTTTTTTATAATTTTTAAAACATGACTGAAACACAAAACAAGGTTTTATTTTAAATATGTAAATATAGACACAAGGCTGATTACATGGAGTTTGTTGGAGGGTTTGTAGTTAGGGCTGGAGAACTGAGGAGTTGGATCCATAACATGTTGTACCCCTGGTTGTGTCTCTTGCTTCTGCGGTGGAAACCCACTAGCCATCTCTAGTTGTTCTTTTTCTTTTTCACTGAAAATTTTGAGGGAAAGTGTTTTTGTGTTTTGGGGACCGAGAAAATTGATCCAAACAAATAAGCAAAAGAACGAGTTAAAGCCATGAAGCATTTTGAATGATGTGCCACGTTGCATCTTACAATGGTTGACATGAGGAAGCTACTTCAACGGTGCAGCCACAGAGGAGTCCACGTGGTTAAGATGAGCTTATTTGGATAACTAGTCTATTAGTCCCATTTAAAGATATATACAAAGTTGCATGAAAGCTAGCCTGTCACAAGAAAAACACAAAATGCTTATTTGGAACTTATTAGTTGGGAAAAAAATATTCATAGAATTTATTTAAAGCAAATGAATACAGCTTATTTATAAAGACTGCTCCATTATTATATTATTTTCTTGTTTAGAATAACACAACAGATTCAGGAATCAATTTTTATATTTTGATTAACCTAGTAAAAAAAATGGAATGGATTCAAGTATACATGCAAAAGGAAGAGATATTTTTCTACTATATTTTACTATACGTATTAGCTTGTAATTTGCACATAGTTCTGTTGTTATTTGATATGATCTTAAACAATAGATATTGAATGGATAATTTATAAAAATAAAATGAAAGAAAAAAAACTATATCCATTTTCTTTCCCTTAGTGTTCTATTGACATATGTATCTCAACCCTCTTTTGGCTTAGCCTTCCCAGTTGTTCATGTGTCCTCTACACTTGTATTCATGGATATGGTTCCAAGTTTCCTTAGCAGAGAGATTCAACTTCTCTTCATTCAGACTTCACTGTCTATTCATGGGAATGATCAGGATTCTGATCATAGGGCTTCTCCTCAAGGTTCAATCAAGAAATCTTCAAGTGTAGCAAGTGACTGTAATCTCTGACCCAGTGAAGCAATAGTTCTCTGGCACTCTGCAAATTTTGAGGCAGCCACTGCTAGTTCCTTCTCCTGTAATAGCCACAATGTCACAAAAGAGTTTCATAACATATGTTTACATAGAAGGTGTTATGTAATATTGCATATAGATGACAAGAGAGTCTTACCTGCTTCAGCTTATAATCATCATCAAAAGCTCTCACATGATTAGGCTCATGCTCTCCTTCTCCATGATACTCAAGTTCATGTTTTAGCTTTGAGATCTCATCTTGTAGTTCTTCACACTTTGAAATGTGTTTTGCTGATAACACACGTTCCTTCTCTATACTCTTTTCCAAAGATCCGATCTTCAAGATCAAAGATTCCGCTTCTGCTTCAACATCTCTGAGTCTGGACTCAACCGCTTCTGCTTTAGCGTTTGCAGCTTTTACACCATCCTCAGCCGCTTCTTTTGCATCCTTTGTCAGACGCAGTAGAGTCTGAACCTCCGTTAGCTTTCTCTCTGTTTCCTTTAACCGGCTTTGCGATGTCTCCAGCTGCTTCTTTGTCCCGTTTAAACATATGGTCAGTTCCAGCTTCTCTGCTCTTATAGTCTCTAGCTCTGACAGATTCACCTGTGCCTTATTTAGCTGCTTTTGGAGATCTTGAATTTGACTCCCGGATTCACTCAGCAACAGCTCTAGATCATTGTTTTCTGCTCTTGTGGTCTCTAGTTTTGACTTATCCGCTTGTGTTTTGTTTAGCTGTCTTTGAAGATCATGAATCTGCTTCTTAGATTCATCCAATGACAACTCTAGATCTTGAGTTCTTGGTTCCAGTTTCTTCAACTTGGATAACTTCTCCTCAGTCTCCATCAGTTGACTCTGCAGTGCCTCCACTTGCTCTTTGGATTCATTCAAAGCCATCTCCAACTGCAGTTTCTCCACCTCTACCATTTCTACTTTTTCCTCTAACTCAGAAATTCTCTGAAGTGAGGTTTCAAGTTCATGTTTTAGCTGCCTTGATTGCGCATCAGGTTTACTCTCTGAATGTTTTCTTCCAGGTTCAGAATGCGGCATAGAAGCGAGCTTCTCCATCTCAAGAAAATCATCCATTAAACCGATATCTACTGGAGGAGCCATGGTAGTCTTCCCAATAGACCTCTGAGTAGGACTCTGCACTTCATTATCACTAAAAGAGAATCTCCCTGAGTAGTCTGATTGGTTGTCTGTAGAAGACTTGAGCTCATTTGACTTGACAGATCTCTGAACCATGACTCTCAGTTTCCTGCATTCTACTTCGAGTCTAGTCAACTTTTTAATCCCTTCCAAGTGCTGTTTACTGGCGGATTCAGCTGCTTGAGTGCTCAAGTCCCTCTCAAGAGTTAGTATCTTAACCTCTTCTGCTATTGAGAGTAGTTGTTGCTTCAGAGCTGAGTTCTCTTTCTCTAAAGCCTCGATTTTCGGGTAGAGGTCTTCTTCCTGAACTGAAGCAGTTCCAAGTCTGGCTTGGAGCTCCTGGATTCGGGATTCAAGTTCAGACTTTGCAGCTTCCCACTCTGTGCATTTCTTGTTTATAGCTTCTTCAATCTTTTGGTTTTGCTCTTCTCTTCCTTGCCAGAGTTGCCTCACACATTCCTTGAGTGCACTATCGAGATGAGTGTTTCGATCCTCAAGAGCAGAGACCTTGGTTAAAGAAGCATCAAGCTGTTGCTTCAGAGCCGCAGCTTCGTTCTCTGCCTTCTCCCAACCTGCGACAGCTTCCTCTGCGACTTTGGCATGCTGCTTGGCAAGGTCGTCTTTTAAACTGACGTTTAAAAGAGCTGCAGAGAGCCTCTCCGTTAGAATCTTGATATCCGCCGTTGCCTCTTCTTCTTCTTCTTCTTCTTCTTCTTCTAGTTCTTTTTCTTCTTCTCTTGTTACAGGTTTAGATATTAATTCCGGTGAGTGAGATCTCTGAGTTTTCACATACCCAAACACATCAAAACCACAACACAAAAGGTTTATTCAAATGTGGACCATAAAGAAAACAAGAAGAAACCATAACAAAATCATATTAAATTCTCCACACAAGTCTCTCTTAAATCACATTAGATGGAATCAACAATCAAACAAAGACACTCTTACATAAACTCAAACAAAGGCATTATTGCTAGAAACAGATCAAAATGGTAACACAATACCAAAGGTTTCAGGAGATGTGAACATAAACAACAAACAAGTCAACAACTAATCTTCTTGTAGTTTCAATCACATTCTACCATTACAAAATCTATCAAGTTCTTTAGACAAAAGTCTCTATTCTCACAGTAAATGCATTGATCAAGCTGAGGAACAGCAAAAGATACAAAGAGAAGAAGAAGAAAGATGCATTTGCTACATAAAGCTCAAAACTTTTGATTCAGGGAGACCAAGGCAGACCAAGAAAAAGAAAGAAAGTCTTACCTGATCGTCTGAGAATCTTTCAGAATGAGAAGAGAGTGAGCCTGTACTCTCTGTCTCGCCAGGACTTTTCTCAGATGACTTTCTCCGCCATAACCAGCTTCTCCGGTCCATCTCCTCCACACCCACCACCAAACATTCAAACACAATTCATCTGCCACAAATAAAAAAACAAAGCTTTTAACTTTGCAATAAATAAACGAAGAAACTCTCACTTACAATTCACTCTCTGTCAAAAAAAAAAAATCAATTTTCCCCCAACTAGAAAATCACCAAAATGTCTAATTTTAATCTTTTTTTTGGAGAAAGCGTAGGAGCAGGTGATATTGATTGCTTGAGATGTAAAAGATGAGCAAACTGAGAAAGGTAACAAGGTACCTAACACCACCAGATCATTACCTCAAATCTCACGCCAAGAGGAGAAGAAATAATTGAGGGAAAGGAGATTAGTGTGTGAATCTGGCTATCATATTCAACGTCCATGTTCACCAAAAGAAAAAGAAAAAAAAAAACAGATTAAATTAAAATTATAAAAAAAAAGGAAATTAAAAAAAAAAAAGTGGAAGTCACGATGATTGAGACCCACCACATGATGGTAATAATGTGGAGAGGAGGAAATCTGAATAAACGCCAAGTAGCTAAAATACTTATTTCCTTTTAATTATCCGTAGAGAAAATTCTCCATTACTATTACAGCCAAACACTTAAATACAACAAAGAAAAAAAGCCTATTGGAGAGAATAATCATTGTTGTTCAAAAAAAAAAAAAGAGAATAATCATTATCTGTAATTTTTATTTCAATTACCAAAAATAGGATAGAAAAATCGAATTTTGTTTATTGACGTAATGTAGAAGAAGAATTTGTCAGTGTTTTCCAGTGGAGATCGCCGTATCCGTACATATCTTACGATTGGTTGAAGTAAACAAACATGTTTTGCTCGTGTCAGAGATTTGTAGGCTCGTCTTTTATTCTTCTTTTCACATTGTTCCGAGTCGCATACAGAGAAGCAAACAAATCGATTTTATTATTCTTACACTGTTTTCTACAAAGTAAATTAAATGAAATGGAATCCTGGAGCTCAGTTTTCCAAACAGTAAGAAAATTTTGGATAGATCTCTGAGGATGAGAAAACGTTTATGAATGAATCTACAGATTATCAGAAAAAAATATGGATCATACTGTGACAGTGAACAGATAGAGCTTCAAGACAACCGCAAGCCCCAGCTGCAAAAGAAAGATGCTTGCGATGATCAGGATCGATCTCTCCCCAGCGGAATTGATATGCGCTTTGAGGTTCAGAGCAACAAAAGTCGCAGACATGAACCCTGCTACACCTGCGATGACCCATCTGAAGATCTCCACTGGCACGACCGAGAGACACTGCCAGAGAGACAAACAGATCAAAAGATGTCCAAAGTGTCATCCTATCATATTCAGATGTTTCGAAGGAGAAAATTTAGTACCAATGCAGGGATGAAGATGAAAAGGGAATAGCCGTAGAGACAGAAGAGCTGAACTAGGCCTGAAGGTGCAGAGAAGTATTTGAGAACGACATATAAGGCGAGAGGAACGATCGTGACATAGCCGTAGAACACTCCTGCAGACCAAGTCACCAGGTTAATATCGTAGTTCCATTCTTGTTTCTTCCATTTGTGTGCTACGTACGTGACAAATGTGCCGATGGATGCTGCCACGAATATCAAAGTCGTGCATATCCAGAACGGACCATACCTACGAAATACAATCAACCGAGTTACATAGGAGAAGTCAAAAAGAAAGACTACAAGTCTTACAAGTCAGGCTTATCGGCAGTCTTCTCTGTAAAAGTTCCACGGAATGGGAAGAGAGATTCTTTGAGTCTGTCCATAACATCCGAAGTGTCGACATCAAAGAAGGGCTTGTACGCACCAACAGTGAACTTATGGAGCCAACCACCAGAGTGAGGTTCATCTGTGCTACCGTTACCAGGCCCAGAAAATGTATCTGCACCAGTGTTCAAACTTAAGCTAACTATCATACTTATCAATATGAAGCAGAGGATAACGTTTCCACATCTCAACTAGTATAGTAGAATAAAGAAACTAAGAGAGAATAATCATTAATACCGTCAGCATCACGAAGAGGATTACTACCACCAGAGATCTTGCCCTGAGATGGAGGAAAGGTTTGAAGATTTGATTCTGCAACACAAACAATGCATCATCCTTCAACGTCAGAGCTCAACATGAACATAACACTCCGTTTAGAAAAAAAAAAAAAAGGATTCATTCATTTTCTATTCGCTAAGCCCTTATCTGTTTAAACTAGAGATCCTTTCAAAATTCATAAATGTTCTAAGCTAAAACCTAACACTCTAATGCAGCTAATCTAATGGCTAATTCCAAAATCAATTCGTCATTTCCTAAACCGCTCTATCTAATCAAACGCAATTTCAGAGAATACGACAATGTTACCTGCGAATTTGACGGTGGTGTGACCTGGATCTGGAACAGACTACGATTAAACACACATGGAAACTAGATCAGCTCGGAAGAATCACTAATGTATAACACAATCGAGATCGTGAGAAAGCGTAAATCGAGAGAGGAGGAGCTTACAGGTACGGATCCAGAGACTTTTTGGCTGTCGTCGATAGTCGTGTAGTTCCCGCCGGTCATCATCTTCCTCTCCTCCTCCGTCTCTCTCTCTCTCTCTCTCTCTCTCTCTCATCCAAATTTGGGTCTTTGAAACTAACACTTCCCGGCCCAATGGGTTTTGACGGTAACCAGAGCGTAACCTTCTCCTTCATTTAGAAGCTTTCTCCCATTAGATGTTTATTTTGAATAAAACTTTTATAGATAACTAGCACTTGTATAAAAACATTACAGAAGTATTAATTAATAAAATGTTACAGTAAAATATAAAGTTTTACATAATTAAATATTAAATTACAAGCAGAATAACACATTATTCCATAAAACTATTTATGTAATGCTCATATATATAATTAACTAGTGCATTTCGAATTAGAAGTTAATTTTCTTATATCATCAGCTATGAAAATTTTTTATTTTGAAATCTGATTTTTTTAGGATATAAAAATTTTAAAGATTAAAACAATAAAAGACAAAATATTTAAAAATCATAAATGTAATGTGTAATTTTAAAGACATGTATGCAAATCAAAATATGAAATAATTTTCTTTTTGGAGAGGAAAAAATTATATTTGAAATCATAGAGTGTCTTTTAAAAAATTTCTTAAAAGTAAGTACAAACAACAACATCATGAGCAATGATCAAGTTTGCCATTGCTCCAATTTATTTTAAACCACTTATTTCACTATACATTCTTTTGAAATAGTTATTTTATCATGCATTTAGCTTTTATAAAAGTAGATGAATTGCGAAATGAAAGAATTCAAATTATTTTATCATGCATTTAGCTTTTGTGTTTGTCTTTTATCATCTCTATATCTTGATTACCAGGAACTCTTAGCTTACCCACATGCTTGAAGATTGGTCAAAGATTGAGATTATTTTCAATGTCTCTCCAACTTACCATAACTTCAGTGACATCATTTGCACTTTCAATTTTGCTAGAAGAATCACTGAGCGCGTGAAAAAGAACCATTTGAAATGTCCATGAAGATGAAGAACCGAAGAACTTCCCGTATGACAAGAATTTTAATCCCACTGAGCCTCAAGATCCTTTAGGATATATTATCCAAATAGCATTCACTTTGTAAAGAGATGCAATGTAGTAGCTACTATTATGCATAATAGAGCCTGCTAGTTTGGCTATACAAGTCATATGTGAGGATTCATGTTTTGGTTACACTTGGATTCATGATGCACAATAATTACTCCGAAATGGTAATAGTGAAAACAATATATTGAGATGATCGTTTATGAATCAAACAGTAACAGTAAAAACAGTATATAAACTTTCATATATATAAAGAGATAATGTTAATATCTTTTATATGAATCATATAATGACAGCGAAAAGATAAATTTTCAACACAAATACAATCTATATTTATTTTATTGTGTGTTGACAAATATTATATTCTCTCACCTTAATCCTATTGTCAATCAAGTTTTGAAGGGACATAATGTCTGTTTGATCTCCTATGGATCAGGAGGTTCAGGAAAATCATTCACAATCAGTGGAGAAATGGAACATAGAAGTCTCCACAATGTTGTTGAAGACCTGTGGCTTCTTCCAAGAGTCCTTTTGTCAGCCTGGTTGAAGTGCACCAAGAGTTGATAAAGGATCTATTGGTATCAAATTCAAGAAGACTCCAGATCAAAGAAGGGAAAGTTATGGGTTTGACCACTCTACCTATTCAAAGGGTGGATCAATTGTGGAACCTATTGGAATTTTTTCCCAAAGACTCATCTTTTTCTTCTCATCGGTAAAGGGTTTCAATTCTGAATAAGAAGAAGATGAAGGGTCCAGTGGAAAGGTACATGGAATTGAGACAATGTGTAAAGAAGTGCTCATTTGATAAGAGGTTCAAACCAAGTGAGCCGCATGATCCTTTAGGATACCTATGCATTGGGATACTTACTGCTGCAACAGGCCCTGTTTAGAAAGGAAAAATTAGCTAGCTCAGAAATTGTGCAATTGTTAATATTTGTATTTAAGTTACTTTCAAAATTTTCCTAAAAATAGTTGTGATTGTCCATTGAATAGTGTCTCTTAGTGGACTCAAAACCATGATTACTCTATATATTTCAAGTTTCAAAAACTATATTTCTTGTAATTCATAGATTTTTATTCTTGATTAGTAATCATCAAAATATATTGTAAATCATAAACTAAAATGAAATTTCATGTACTGATTTTTCCAGACTACACAAGATATATGGATTGAAACTCCAATTCCAATCAATTCAAAACTGTGAATTTTCGAAAACTTTCAATTCAAAACTGTGAATTTTCGAAAACTTGTTTCAAAAGATCTTAATTGCAGCCAATCAGCTCTGGATGGACCATTTCTAATTAAGAAAATAAACTCTTTTTTTTTTGTGTCAAACGAATGGATGTTTCAAGGGCCTTGTTCAATTAGAAAAAAAAAAAACAAAAAGTTTTTATTCCACACTTAACTAGGTTTACTTCTTGTTTGTTTCTTTTCATTGATCTGTTTCTTCAAATAATCATGAGAAACACATTAGTTAGTGAAGAGAAGAAGATCTAAGCAAACCTTATTGGCTTTGTTGTATAGATCGCTTGGCAGCTACAAGTTACCACCTCTCCAAGAACTGTTCTAAGTTTTCTTGAATCACAAGGCACTGTTTCTCTCTGTAACATGAGACAGTGTCTCTCAAACACCTCTGTTGTAATATTTTGTCTAAAATCAAGATCGAAAAAGAACGTTCTCTCCAGCTTATTCATCTCCTCAGTGCTCACTCCTCCAATTTTGGCATAATACGCATTGTTATAACACCTAAACTCCAAAAAAACAAGATAATAATTCTTTTTTGCCAAATAAGATAAGAAACTTTTGATACAATCACATAGAGTAGGAGAGATTTTAGGTTTTATGTAAGGAGATACTAACTTGCGGTCCAAGAATTTGGCTGCGACCAAGAGACTGGTGATGAGAAGGCGATGAACGTTGAGATGTGAGACGATGAGTCATGCTTGTAGCCACTGGTGTTTCTAGATACCTCATGATGTAAGCAAATGAATCATACACTGACAGTGAAAAGATAAATTGTCAGCACAAATACAATCTATATTTAGTCTATTCTGTGTTGACACAACAAAATTCACAATAGCATTCCCAAAAATTGTATAATTACAAATATTTGTATTTAAGTTACTTTCGAAAACTTCATGATATCTCTAAAAACATTTGTGATTGTCCATTGAATAGCGTCTCTTGGTGAAACTCTAAGCCATGATTAATCTACATATTTCAAGTTTCCAAATCTATGTTTCTTGGCATGTATTGATAATTCTTTTTGATTAGTAATCATCAACATATTTTGTAAATTATAAACTAAGAAAAGTCTATATGACTTGTTTTAGTACATTATATGACACGATTATGTGTCTGTAAAGCTTACAAAGCTAATAACTGGATTTGCTTGTGTTTGTGTTCAAGAATGTTAGAGGCTTGTTGATGGGTTGGGTTAATGATTTACGATTTTGTTTACTTAATGTTTCTCAGTGGTTTGTGTTAACTTGTAATTTGTTTGGTTCATTCATTAGATGAGCTAGTTTCTTATGTGTGCTTCTTATTAAGGTTTATTAAAGACTGTTTGTGTTTGTTTTTGACATGTTGAATAAGTAGATGGATTTTAGCTAGGATTGTGATTTCTTTTTGCTTTCATGTCACAGGAACCATGGACATGAAACTCTTCTGCAGGGTCAGACCTTCAACTGACCTAGAGAAAAGGGCTCAAGATTGCTATGACAGTAGGAAATTCCTCCTAGAATGTCTCAAAATTTGCAAACTTCGAGCATGTCTTCACACCTGCAGATGACCAAAGTAAACATTTGATTATTTCAGTATCTTCCATTGTATTAACATATCATTACTTTGCTCTTTGAAGATTGTTCAAAGATGAAGATGATCTTCAATGTCTCTCCACCTTCAGTTTTGCTTGAAGAATCTTAGAGTGCTTGAAGAAGAAGAAGATGAAAGGTCTAGTGGAAAGATACATGGAATTGAGACAAAGTGTAAAGAAGTTCCCATTTGATAAGAGGTTCAACGCAAGTGAGCCACAAGATCCTCTAGGATACCTATACAATGAAATATTTACTGCAGCAACTCAGACCCAGACCCTGTTTAGAAAGGAAGAACTAGCCATATCAGAAATTGTGCAATTATTAATATTTGTATTTAAATTACTTTCGAAAATTTCATGATATCACTAAAAATAGTTGTGATTGTCCGTTGAATAGTGTCTCTACATATTTCAAGTTTCAAAAACTATGTTTCTTGTCATTTATAGATTTTTATTCTTGATTAGTAATCATCAAAATATTTTGTAAATCATAAACTAAAATGAAAATTCATGTACTGATTTTTCCAGACTACACAAGATATATGTGAATTTTCGAAAACTTGTTTCAAAAGATCTTAATTGCAGCCAATCATCCTCATTTGTGTACTCTATAGATTGAGTCAAAGAATAAAAATATGTGCAAACTAAATAAGGGATCTCTAATTGATGTATCAAGTATGTTCAATTCTTAGATTTCAAAATATTAGGTTGATTATGTATGTCATTATAATATTAGTTGATTCACAAAAATGTTTTTTCACAATAACAACAACAATAAAAACATAGCTAAACGTTCAGCTCAAGAAATATCCAAACTTATAGATTACATTTGTAATTCTTGAAATTTGAATTAGGAGATATTGTTTGTGCATGAATGTAGACAAATAAAAAATTGGTTTCTATAGATTCCACTTCTTACTCTCTTACCAATAGAAAGACAAATTTGAAAAACAAGAGATCTAAAATCTACACAACTCTGTACCTCACAAATAAACGAATTGTATAAAAAAGACCAAAAAACTAATTCTAAAATGTGTCCACTTCACTCACTTGAACAAGAAACAGAGTTTGAACCATAGCTAATAGCTTCCAAGCTAGAATGAGTCATATTCGTCATCCATCTCCTTGGAACTCCCTCTGATTCTCCAGCAAGATTATATGCATACGAACTCCACACGTTTCCACCATCTTCACAAGAACTCACAAACCCTAACCTCCTCGCCTTCTGCGTCCTCTCAAGAACAATGAGACTAGAGAAAGTAGAAAAGCTATTACCAACAAAAACATCTGCTCTTAAACACACCTCATAATCAATAGCAGACTGAATCAAATACGAGTACTTGCCGTAAATCTCCTCTTTAACTCCAAGCTTCTTCTTCTCAAAAGGTATCAACCCTTCTCTCCAACCCGCTAACACCGATGATTCTCCTTCTTTCTCTTCCAAGAGACTATCAGCTACCGCTAGGTAAAGAACTGTGGGAGTCTTTAAACCTGAAATGTTCCCTACTCTCTCCATAATCTCTCTTTTACTACTACAAATCTCTGAAACTTTCTGCCTCTGTTCCAGCTTCTTGCAATGTATCATCCAATCTATCTCTATCCTCATGTGAACCGCAACAAAAGGGACAAGACCCGTCATGATTCTATCTCCCCCTGCTTGTCTGATTCTTGTCACCACTTTATCTGCTTCTCTCGAGATTTCATCAACCACAACCATACACTCAAAGACCTTAGCATAGTCCTTAACCGGCCAGTGATCGTGCCACAAGAACGGGTTCTTCCCTTTGACACGGATCACTTCAAACTCATCAACGGATACAGACTGCTTCAGCTGCTCCAAGTCTCTCTCCACCGTCCATCTTCTTCCACTACCTTTCTCCAAATCAAACACTTGTGTTCTGTTTCTAACGTCAGAGAACCGAGCTAGTTGCACAAACCCACCGCACAGAGAGTTGAACCTTTCGAACTGAAACACTTTATCAAAAGGAAAGGGAAGAAGCTTGTCTACTTCCTTGTAGAACAAGGAAGCGCTTAAGCTAGGCATGAGAAGCGTTCTGTTCATGGTTCTCGCCGTCAAGCAAGCTCTGGCGAAAGCGATCTTCTGATTGTTCAGTCCCCACACGATCTGAGGAACCTCGAGAAACTTATCGGTTCTAACTCCACTGGTCGAGGAGGAATCTGACGTGTAACGCGTTCGGATCAAGAGAAGGTTTCTGGGAGAGGAAGAGAGAAACAGAGCAATACCAACGAGAACAAGACATTTGAAAGCGATGGGTTTCGAAAAGAGTCTCAGATTCTTGTAACTCGACGGAGAATTCATCCGATAGAGAGAGACAATAGCTTCAGATTCACCAATGAAAGAGACCTGCACGAATCGAAAAAAACAGAGCTTTAAGTAACATGCATGCAATTGCAGAGTTAAGAACCCTAAAAATTGAAACTTTATTCAAAATCTGGGCTCGGGTGAATCGAAAGAACAGAGCTTTAACAGTAATCACACCCCCAAGAGAGTGACATGCATGCAATTGCAGAGATAAGAAACCTTAAAAAAATTGAGACTTTATGCAAAATCTTAGAACGTTACATGCAGATCGATTATAGAAGAGATGAATAAGAAGAAACCCAGAGAGATTCGAGTCTGTTAAAAGATGGGGAAGTAATCAAAATCACATCTTTTTTTTTAGGTACATAAGTTGCAGGCGAACATTACAAAGGAATAAAAACTAAAAGAGGAAGTTATAATGCCTTACCCTTTTATTTTAATTTCTGATATTGTTCTAACAAATATGTGTTGACATGAAGAATTAAACAAAGGGAAGTAGTGGAAGAAGTGGGAGAAATGGCCATATCACTTACCAAATGGGGAGGAATGGCTAGTCCACTACTAGTTAGTGGAGGAAGTGGGAGAAGTGGCCATATCACTTACCAAATGGGGAGGAATGGCTAGTCCACTACTAGTTAGTGGAGGAAGTGGGAGGAGTGGCCATATCACTTACCAAATGGGGAGGAGTGGCTAGTCCACTACTAGTTATTTATTCTTCCACCATTGAGTGCTTATTGCTTTTGTTTCCTTTAAATACACCATGTATGTTACACAATTAAACACACAATTCAATACAAACATTTCTTTCATTCTCTCAATCTCACAAATCCTCTCATTCTCTTAAATTCTCAAATTTCTCTTCTCTCTCAAATACTTACGGTTACTTCACTCCTTTTTACTTTGTTCGTGTGCTTCATCACGGTTAAAACACTTAGAAGCTCTCATAATCTCACAAATTATCATGGTATCAGAGCAAGGTTCAATCTTGAAACCTTTCTAAATTCCGCAAAATCAAAACTCTGTTTCTAGTTCTTAAACTCTACCTCTGACCAAGTAAATCCCCAAGATGGAGAACAACAACAACAATAACAACAACCGCATCAGCATACCTGTGACCCTGAAGGGGATTAACTACCTCTTGTGGGCCAGGATGGTGAAGATTGCCCTTGGAGGAAAGGGTTTGTGGAGTCATGTCTCAGCAGAAGCAGCTCCAAAACAAACCACCCAAGGAGAAGATGGACAGGAGATTGTGGTAGCTACTGATGAAGACAAATGGGCTCAGGAAGATCTCATGGTTCTCACAGTGCTCCTTAGCTCCCTAGAACCCGCCATCATGGAGTCTTACTCCTACTGTGAAACTACCAAGCAGCTGTGGGATACACTCTACAAAGTGTATGGAAATACCTCCAACCTTACAAGGGTCTTTGAAGTAAAAAGAGCTATCAATACCCTCAACCAAGGAGATATGGAGTTCCAGCCTCACTTTGGCAAGTTCCGGTCTCTTTGGGCAGAGATGGAACTACTCAGACCACATACTACCGACCCCGCCACTCTCTTAACCAGGCGTGAAGAGGACAGAGTGTTTGGACTACTGCTCACGCTTAATCCATCTTATGGGAGCTTAATCAAGCACATCCTGAGAGCTGACAAGTTACCTGACCTGGATGAAGTATGCGCTCAAATTCAGAAGGAAGAAGGCTCTGTGGGCTTATTTGGAGGCAAGGGAGACTTAAACATGGCACATCAAGCTGAACGAGCCGTGTCAAACAAGGCAGCTTACAAGCTAGATGAGAAGAAAAACTTGACCTGCGATCACTGCAAGAAGAAGGGCCACATGAAGGACAAATGCTGGATACTACATCCGCACCTCAAGCCCAACAAATTTAGGGACAACCGCCCTCAATACCAAGATGCAAGAGCCAACTTCTCAACTGATGGTGCTGAGCCAACAACACCAATCACCATGGGTATAAGCAACCTAGGTGTGGGAAGAGCTACTGCCTCCACATCAGGCTATGCCACGCCAAGAGCCAATCTAGATGAGACCATCAAGAAGTCTGACTTAACCGCTCTCATCAAGGCTCTCAAGGAATCTGGTATATCTAAAACTCTTGGTATCTCCCTTAATACTTCTCACAATGCAAATGGTTCTATGAATAATTTTAAATCGGCTAAGCCCTTAGTTATAGACTCTGGTGCTTCTCATCACATGATAAGTGATTTAGAACTGATTAAGAACATAGAACCGGCTTTAGGAAATGTGATGATAGCAAATGGAGATAAAATTCCAATAAAAGGTGTAGGTGAACTTAGATTGTTTGATAAAGAATCTAAAGCTTTCTATATGCCTACATTTGCCTCAAACCTACTGTCTGTTAAAAAAGTAACTAATGATCTCAATTGTCAAGTTACTTTCACGCCTAACAGTGTATACTTTCAGGATATTGATTCTAGTAAGTTGCTTGGCAAAGGTGTTACCAAGGGAGACTTGTACTTACTTGAGGACACAAGACCTGTATCTCAATTATCGTGTGTGTTTCATTCTGTTTCTGAATTCCCTAAAGATGAAATCTGGCATGCTAGACTAGGACATCCCCATTCTCGTGCCTTGAACATCCTGTTGCCTAGTATTTCTTTTAAAAATGAGTGTGAAGCGTGTATATTAGGAAAACATTGCAGAACTGTGTTTCCTAAATCAAAAACCCAATATGAAAACTGCTTTGATTTGATTCACTCTGATGTGTGGACTGCTCCATGTGTATCTAGAGAACAACATAAATATTTTGTGACATTCATTGATGAAAAATCTAAATACACATGGATCACTTTGTTGCAATCTAAGGATAGGGTGCTAGAAGCATTTAAAAATTTTCAGAACTATATTACTAACCATTTCAATGTTAAGATTAAAATTCTTAGATCAGATAATGGTGGTGAATATACTAGCACAGCCTTCAAACAACATCTAGCCTCACATGGAATCATTCAACAAACCAGCTGTCCTTACACACCCCAACAAAATGGTGTGGCTGAAAGAAAGAATAGACACTTGATGGAAGTGGCAAGGAGTATGATGTTCCATACAAATGTACCCAAGCGGTTTTGGGGGGATGCAGTAGTCACAGCCACCTACCTAATCAACCGCACACCTACAAGAGTCCTCTTTGATGCCACCCCATATGAGGTACTAAACAAATCTAGACCATCAATTGATCATTTGCGTGTGTTTGGGTGTGTGTGCTTTGTTTTGATTCCAGGAGAACTAAGAAACAAACTGGAGGCAAAGAGCACAAAGGCAATGTTCATTGGATACTCTACGCACCAAAAGGGGTACAAATGCTATGTACCAGAGACAAGGAGAGTCCTAGTATCCAGAGATGTTAAGTTCATGGAATCCAAGGCCTATTATGATGAGAAGAGTTGGGAGGAACTCAAAGATCTATCTCATTCTGCCTCGGACAGAGCTAACAACCTGAAGATTCTTATGGAAAGACTCGGCATTAACCTAGAAAAGGAACCAGAGAAAGGCCGGGACACTACTCCTTATAAAGAGACCATGGTTCATAACACTGAAGACTCTCATCCTGACCATGAAGGGGGGAATGAAGATCAACCGGCGCAAGCTCAACCTGAAGAAAACCCAGTATTATCTCATGATCAAGATGAGATGGGACAACCAGACACTGAAGCTCAAGAAGGAGAACCAAGCAGCAGTAATGAACCTGAGCAGACACAAGTCCTAAGGAGAAGTACAAGGATCAGAAGACCAGCCTCAGATTGGGTTAAAAATGATTTTGTTTACTACAATGCTCAAGCTGTGGCACATCCAGAAAGTGGATTATGCTCCCTAGCTCACTATCCAGAAGAACATCAAGTCTTTATGAGTTCATTGGACCTGGAATGGATACCAAGAACATATGCAGAAGCTATGGAAGATGATGAATGGAGGAAATCGGTGGATGATGAAATGAGGGCCATGGAGAAGAACAACACCTGGTATGAGACAGAACTTCCAAAAGGGAAGAAAGCCGTGACCAGCAGACTCATACATACCATTAAGTATCTTGCAAATGGGAAGCCAGAAAGAAAGAAGACCAGACTGGTGGCAAGAGGATACACACAAGTGTATGGAGAGGACTATCTAGACACCTTTGCACCAGTGGCCAAGCTTCATACAATCCGGATTCTACTCTCATTAGCAGTGAACCTAGAATGGGACCTTTGGCAAATGGATGTGAAGAATGCTTTCCTGCAAGGAGAACTAGAAGATGAAGTGTATATGAAACCACCTCCGGGGATGGAAGAAATGGTGAAACCAGGGAATGTTCTTAGACTCAGAAAGGCAATCTATGGCTTGAAGCAATCACCAAGAGCTTGGTACCACAAGCTAAGCACTACATTGAATGGAAGGGGATTTGTGAAGTCTCAAGCGGATCACACACTCTTCACTCTCACCAGCAAGCAAGGAATTACGGTAATTCTAGTCTATGTGGATGACATCATCATCACGGGTAGTGACAAGGAGGGGATCAGTTTAACCAAGACATTTCTCAAGGCCGCATTTGACATCAAAGACCTGGGAGAACTGAAGTACTTCCTTGGCATTGAGATGTGCAGATCAAAGGAAGGATTATTCATGTCCCAAAGAAAGTATACCCTGGACATATTAAAGGAGGCAGGAGATCTTGGAGGAAGACATGCCAAGACACCACTTGAAGAAGGTTACAAGGTATTGCGAGAGGGGGAGTATGAAGACACTCCATTTGAAGATGTCAAGCAGTATAGACGGATGGTTGGGAAGCTGATCTATCTAACCATCACTCGGCCAGATGTGTGTTTCGCAGTTAATCAAGTGAGCCAGCACATGCAAACTCCCAAGGTTCATCACTGGAACATGGTGGAGAGGATTCTAAGATACTTAAGAGAAGCGCCAGGACAAGGTGTATGGATGGCTTGCAACAAGAACACTGAGGTGATAGGATACTGTGATGCAGATTGGGCTGGAGATAGAGTAGACAGAAGGTCAACCACCGGTTATTGTACATTCATTGGAGGGAATCTTGTCACTTGGAAGAGCAAGAAACAGAAAGTAGTATCTTGTTCAAGCGCAGAAGCAGAGTACAGATCAATGAGGAAGCTAACCAGTGAGCTTATCTGGATAAAGGGGCTTTTAGGCGACTTGGGAATTGAGATCACCTCTCCCATGACCATGCACTGTGACAACCAAGCCGCAATACACATTGCATCCAACTCAGTCTTTCATGAAAGGACAAAGCACATAGAAGTAGACTGCCACAAGGTCAGACAAGCAGTGGAGCAGCAAGTGATTCTCCCATGTTATACAAGAAGTGCGGATCAGCTGGCTGACATCTTCACCAAGGCGGCCAGTAGCAAAGTTTGTGAGTCCATTCTTCCAAGACTTGGACTCATAAACCTTCCATGTCAATGATCTCCTCACCGTGGAGTATTCTACTCTTTTTCCTTTGCTTGGTTTTTATCCCAAGTGGTTTTTCCAAGAAAAGGTTTTAATGAGGGAATACTTCATGGCTTTCCAAGCTTGACACTCACTACTGTCAAGCTTGAGGGGGAGTGTTGACATGAAGAATTAAACAAAGGGAAGTAGTGGAGGAAGTGGGAGAAGTGGCCATATCACTTACCAAATGGGGAGGAATGGCTAGTCCACTACTAGTTAGTGGAGGAAGTGGGAGAAGTGGCCATATCACTTACCAAATGGGGAGGAATGGCTAGTCCACTACTAGTTAGTGGAGGAAGTGGGAGGAGTGGCCATATCACTTACCAAATGGGGAGGAGTGGCTAGTCCACTACTAGTTATTTATTCTTCCACCATTGAGTGCTTATTGCTTTTGTTTCCTTTAAATACACCATGTATGTTACACAATTAAACACACAATTCAATACAAACATTTCTTTCATTCTCTCAATCTCACAAATCCTCTCATTCTCTTAAATTCTCAAATTTCTCTTCTCTCTCAAATACTTACGGTTACTTCACTCCTTTTTACTTTGTTCGTGTGCTTCATCACGGTTAAAACACTTAGAAGCTCTCATAATCTCACAAATTATCAATATGGTGATGAATTTGAGAGACAAATAAAAACAAGAATAGAAGTAGAAAAAAAATGGACGAGAAATTGTTCGAATCACGGATTATGAGTTTTTATTTTCTTTTTTTGGAGAAAGCTTTAAAGCAAAGCAAAGCTGGAATCGAAAAGGCTAATAATAAGAAAAAAATTATCTGATTAATATAATCGAGCCAATCGTAGTCACCTGACTCATACAAACTGAGGTTTCCATGGATTAATATTGTTGTTTTGTATAAAGAATAAAATATTTGAAAAATGGAGGATAATGAAGCTTCTTGAACCGAATCACAACATAATCACGGAAAAAAGTGTAAAGGGGGAAATATTTGAACGGTGATGATGAAGCTTCTTGTGAATATATAATAAATAATTAAATTTAGGTGAAGACTGAATTTAATATTTAAGAATTTTTGGTAAGAGTTTGGTGGAATCTATATTTTTTAAGCTTCACGCATTCAGTCTAATTATGAGTTTTGAACGTATGATTTTTTTTTGCTAACACTGAAGTACTGAACTTATCACTCGAGGAAATAAAATATTTCCTCCGTATCATTTTAAGTGGTATTTAAAAATTTTAATTTTCTTTCATATTATGTGATGTTCTCATTATTCTAGATAAAATTTAATGTCATTAAAAAGTTGTGACCAATTATAAAATATTGTATTTTTTCTTATTGGTTAAACTAATTTTATTTAATGTTATTTTTATGTAACCAAGATAAATTACATAAAATTTGTACTTTTTTAATTTTTGTGTAAAAATCTTAAACACCGACTAAAATGATACAGATGGGGTATTGAAAATATCATTAAATTTTAAAAGAGTTTCTATCACTCGAGGAAATAAAATATCACTAGTTTCTTTCTTATTTGACAGTGGCCTCGAACAAGTCGTTATATTCGTATTTTACCAAAAAAAGTCGCTATAAATAAACCAATCTTGTAGTTTCAAATTCAAACACACACACAAAGTAACATGCTATTTCTTTCAAAAAATCAGATATACAGTATATATCATAAGTCAATATAATAAAATCTTCCATCGGCGAAGGTGAACAAGGATGCTTATTTTATTTTTGTGCATTAGTGTCGATTTCAGTTATTAGTCTGTATATTCATATTGGGTGCCATTAAGGGAGCTGAAAATGAAATACCATGTGCAGCTAAACAAAAGAGAGTTGAATACGGTGTACATGCAAGTATCTACAATTTTTAAATAGCGTGGACAAATGAGTATCTGTATGTATCTTTCTTTCCACTAATTGCTTGCAACATGCATGATGAGCACCAACGAGGAAACTCAAAACTTCAGAAGTCAACTTCTACAACCCAACCCACACATATATTATAGTTTTACAGGTTATGTAACGTGCACATATATTGGCCAATCCTGAGAAAATCGGTGCGAGATCGGGCACACCATCCTAAACGAAGTCGATTTAATTAAAACAATAGTTAAAAGGATTTTTTATATGTTATAAAAGTCAAAAAGTGAGAAATCTATTTGCAGTAAGAAAACACACATAACATTTCTAATACGTTCATAATAGTTGTCCACCATTTTCATTCGCGTACCGTACCGCGTACGTTGCCTCCCAAGTCCCACCGGTAAGCCGTAGCCGTACGTCACCGTGGAATCCATGTGGTACATATATTCTACACGCATTATGGGGTACGTGTTTAGGCGAGCAGGTCTGACCCTACAATATTTAAGGAGTAAAGCTTTGATAGTTCTGATTCTGTCCAGTAAAAACAAAAAAGTTTATTTTTCAACAAGCAGTACTCTAAGGCAAACACCAAGAACATGATTACTGAGGGTTTTTAGGACGAAGTTCTTACCGGAAGTTAAGAAATTGTTTATTAACTTTTAACTAAAAAAACTAAGAACCGGTTCTTAAATAAAGACTTTAAAAGCCGGTTCTTAGCTTTTTTAGTTAAAAGTTAACAGTTTCTTAACTTCCGCTAAGAACTTCACTTTAAGAATTCCGGGTTAATCATGGTCTAACTAACTATTAAAACTACATACAAGTGTTAATTAATAAGCCTAATATTAAGTTTATAATCATCTAAATTTGGAGATATATGAAGTAACCATTTGACTTTGATCAGACAAGTTGCCCTCCATCGTACTCGTAGTATTATTATAAGCTTTTTTTTTTGGGCCAACCCTAAATAAGAGCGTTAGGTTGACATTTTGTAGCCCAAATTTAGCTCTGGATGGACCATTTCTAATTAAGAAAATACACTCTCTTTTTTTTTGTGTCAAACGAATGGATGTTTCAAGGGCCTTGTTCAATTAGAAAAAAAAAAAACAAAAAGTTTTTATTCTACACTTAACTAGGTTTACTTCTTGTTTGTTTCTTTTCATTGATCTGTTTCTTCAAATAATCATGAGAAACACATTAGTTAGTGAAGAGAAGAAGATCTAAGCAAACCTTATTGGCTTTGTTGTATTAGATCGCTTGGCAGCTACAAGTTACCACCTCTCCAAGAACTGTTCTAAGTTTTCTTGAATCACAAGGCACTGTTTCTCTCTGTAACATGAGACAGTGTCTCTCAAACACCTCTGTTGTAATATTTTGTCTAAAATCAAGATCGAAAAAGAACGTTCTCTCCAGCTTATTCATCTCCTCAGTGCTCACTCCTCCAATTTTGGCATAATACGCATTGTTATAACACCTAAACTCCAAAAAAAATAAGATAATAATTCTTTTTTGCCAAATAAGATAAGAAACTTTTGATACAATCACATAGAGTAGGAGAGATTTTAGGTTTTATGTAAGGAGATACTAACTTGCGGTCCAAGAATTTGGCTGCGACCAAGAGACTGGTGATGAGAAGGCGATGAACGTTGAGATGTGAGACTATGAGTCATGCTTGTAGCCACTGGTGTTTCTAGATACCTCATGATGTAAGCAAATGAATCATACACTGATAGTGAAAAGATAAATTGTCAGCACAAATACAATCTATATTTAGTCTATTCTGTGTTGACACAACAAAATTCACAATAGCATTCCCAAAAATTGTATAATTACAAATATTTGTATTTAAGTTACTTTCGAAAACTTCATGATATCTCTAAAAACATTTGTGATTGTCCATTGAATAGCGTCTCTTGGTGAAACTCTAAGCCATGATTAATCTACATATTTCAAGTTTCCAAATCTATGTTTCTTGGCATGTATTGATAATTCTTTTTGATTGGTAATCATCAACATATTTTGTAAATTATAAACTAAGAAAAGTCTATATGACTTGTTTTAGTACATTATATGACACGATTAGGTGTCTGTAAAGCTTACAAAGCTAATAACTGGATTTGCTTGTGTTTGTGTTCAAGAATGTTAGAGGCTTGTTGATGGGTTGGGTTAATGATTTACGATTTTGTTTACTTAATGTTTCTCAGTGGTTTGTGTTAACTTGTAATTTGTTTGGTTCATTCATTAGATGAGCTAGTTTCTTATGTGTGCTTCTTATTAAGGTTTATTAAAGACTGTTTGTGTTTGTTTTTGACATGTTGAATAAGTAGATGGATTTTAGCTAGGATTGTGATTTTTTTTTGCTTTCATGTCACAGGAACCATGGACATGAAACTTTTCTGCAGGGTCAGACCTTCAACTGACCTAGAGAAAAGGGCCCAAGATTGCTCTGACAGCAGGAAATTCCTCCTAGAATGTCTCAAAATTTGCAAACTTCGAGCATGTCTTCACACCTGCAGATGACCAAAGTAAACATTTGATTATTTCAGTATCTTCCATTGTATTAACATATCATTACCTTGGTCTTTGAAGATTGTTCAAAGATGAAGATGATCTTCAATGTCTCTCCACCTTCAGTTTTTCTTGAAGAATCTTAGAGTGCTTGAAGAAGAAGAAGATGAAAGGTCCAGTGGAAAGATACATGGAATTGAGACAAAGTGTAAAGAAGTTCCCATTTGATAAGAGGTTCAACGCAAGTGAGCCACAAGATCCTCTAGGATACCTATACAATGAAATATTTACTGCAACTCAGACCCAGACCCTGTTTAGAAAGGAAGAACTAGCCATGTCAGAAATTGTGCAATTATTAATATTTGTATTTAAATTACTTTCAAAAATTTCATGATATCACTAAAAATAGTTGTGATTGTCCGTTGAATAGTGTCTCTACATATTTCAAGTTTCAAAAACTATGTTTCTTGTCATTTATAGATTTTTATTCTTGATTAGTAATCATCAAAATATTTTGTAAATCATAAACTAAAATGAAAATTCATGTACTGATTTTTCCAGACTACACAAGATATATGTGAATTTTCGAAAACTTGTTTCAAAAGATCTTAATTGCAGCCAATCATCCTCATTTGTGTACTCTATAGATTGAGTCAAAGAATAAAAATATGTGCAAACTAAATAAGGGATCTCTAATTGATGTATCAAGTATGTTCAATTCTTAGATTCCAAAATATTAGGTTGATTATGAATGTCATCATAATATTTATGGATTCACAAAAATGTTTTTTCACAATAACAACAACAAGAAAAACATAGCTAAACCTTCAGCTGAAGAAATATCCAAACTTATAGATTACATTGTAATTCTTGAATTTTTAATTAAGAGATTGTTTGTGCATGAATGTCTTGTCTGACAAATAAAAGAATTGGTTTCTATAGATTTCACTTCTTAGTCTCTTACCAATAGAAGAAAAAATTGAAAAACAAGAGATCTAAAATCTACACAGCTTTGTACCCCACAAATAAACAAATTGTATAAAAAAGACCAAAAAACTAATTCTAAAATGTCTCAACTTCACTCATTTGAACAAGAAACAGAATTTGAGCCCTAGCTAATAGCTTGCAAGCTCGAATGAGTCATATTCGTCATCCGTCTCCTTGGAAGCCCCTCTGATTCTCCAGCCAGATTATATGCATAAGATCTCCACACGTTTCCACCATCTTCACAAGTACTCACAAACCCTAACCTCCTCGCCTTCTGCGTCCTCTCAAGAACAATGAGACTAGAGAAAGTAGAAAAGCTATTACCAACAAAAACATCTGCTCTTAAACACACCTCATAATCAATAGCAGACTGAATCAAATACGAGTACTTGCCGTAAACCTCCTCTTTAACCCCAAGCTTCTTCTTCTCAAAAGGTACTAACCCTTCTCTCCAAGACTCCAACCAGCTAACACCGATGATTCTCCTTCTTTCTCTTGGGAAGCACCACCATGTGAGAGAGAAATATTTATAAGCTTATTTTAGGTCGACATTTAGTAGGCCAAATTTGGCTCTGAATGGACCATTTCTAATTAATAAAATATCTTTCAAGTGCCTTGTTCAATTAGGAAAAAAAAACAAAAGTTTTGATTCCAAACTTAACGAGGTTTACTTCTTGTTTCGTTTATTTTCATTAATCTGTTTCTTCATATAATCATGAGAAATACACAAATTAGTTTGAAAATGTGGTGAAGAAAAGAAGATCTAAGCAAATATTATGGACTTTGTTTTATTAAATCGCTTGGCAGCTACAAGTTACCACCTCTCCAAGAACTGATATAAGTTTACTTGAATCATAAGGCACCGCTTCTCTCTGCAACACGAGACAATGTTTCTCAAACATCTCTGTTGTAATATTTAGTCTAAAGTCAAGATCGAACAAGAACGTTTTCTCCAGCCTATTCATCTCTTCAGTGCTCACTCCGCCAATTTTTGCATAATACGCATTGTTATAACACCTAAACTCCCAAAAAAACAAGATAACAAACTCTCATTACAATCAAATATAGTAGGGAGAGATTTTAGGTTTTAAGTAAGAAGATACTAACTTGCGGTCCAAGAATTTGGCTGCGACCAAGAGACTGGTAATGAGAAGGCGATGAACGTTGAGTGATGTGAGACGACAAGTCATGCTTGTATCCACTGGTCTTTCTAGATACCTCAGGATATAAGCAAAGGCTGCAACGAAGCACGCATGGCTACAGTGAGCGTACCTATAGACTCTCTCTGTGTAGCGATGAATGTTCATCGATGTGTTCTTGATCCATGGAACATAGTGATCTCTCCCTCCCTGTCAATCACCACGATATTCCAACATGAGGTCAGAGTACAGAGAAACTATATATGATAAATCTCAGTTTTATATATTGACAAAACATAACTTGTTGTGTCTTGTGTGGAGTGACTTTTCATTCTTTTGGATCATCTTCCCAAGAATTAAAGCGACAAGGGTGATGACTCTAGGAAGGGTAGAAGTAGAAGGCTGATCATAATCTTCTATAAGACCTAACCATTGGAAGAGCGATGAGGTGGTGGAGTTTATAGAAGTTTCCATCTCTGCCTTGAAGCCAAATTGAGAGGACTTTAATAATCTCTCCGGTTGTTCTTGGCTTGAGTTAGCACATTGAGTGTAAGCGGAATGGGAGAAGCAAAGTAGAAGCTTTTTGTTAAAGCTTTTGCAACTTTAGATTCTTTGCTTCGAGTGAAAATAATAAGGAAAAAAGTATTAGTCAAGTTTCATCTTTAAAATGCTTTTATATGTCATGAAAAGGCAAGAGACATCCCTAGAAATGAGAACATATAAAGCAAAAAGAGTATTAATTGCCATTTGAATCATTTTAGCATTTCATTATTTTTATCTTTTGAACATACACTACACAATCAAAGATAACATACTCACTTCATTTTGCAATATGTATAAGATAACACAATCAAGACCATAATCATTTTAGCATTTCATTATTTTTTTTTCTTTTAAACAATCAAGGTAACACATTCAATTCATTTTGCAATATGTATAAGATAACAACACAATCAAGACCATACTCAATAGAAGTAATACATTATCTTATGATTTCACAATTATTATTCCATGTCAAACTCTCTCTTATGAGATTCTCCCCATCGAGAATCTCTTAGGAACTATAACCGGACGCTGTCTCAAGCCACTCAACATCATCCCCTTCTCATCATCATCACACCTCCCTACACTTTTCCTGCTCTTCATTGGAGACACCAGCCTCATTGCTAGTAGCCTTGATGGTGAAAATGACCTCCTCAGCTTTGCTGCAGTTGATAGCTTCTGCGTCTTGTTTCCCACCCTAGTGGGAGAAGGTGACTTCTTTCCTAAGTCACAGTTTTTTGCCGGAGATATAAAAGCTTGAAGCGTGACTCTTTTGGGAGAAACAGATGACTTGCCGGCCACGTTACTTCCGTTTCTCGTTGGAGTAAATGATCTTCTGAGCTTCCCAGCAGCTGATAGCTTTGGTGGAGACTTCTTTCCCAAGGAAGCGCTTCTTAACGGAGACTTGCGAGCCAAGTTACTTCCATTTCTGTTGGGAGAAACCGAGACTTTAGGCGGGCTCTTGATCCTGACCTGAAACTTCGACGGTGATTTGGAAGGAGACTTGATCAAGAACTTGTGTGGCGTCTCTTTCTTAGTGTCCTTGCTGCTTGCTATGACAGGAGACATTGTTCTACTGAACTTAGCTTGTTGCATGGAGGAACCGGAAATAAACAAAGGGTTCGGAAACAGAACCGCCTTTTTCCCCCAAGGTTTATGCTTTGGCGAAACCCTATTAGCCTTTACTTGAACCTTCTCTGCTGTTTTATGTGGAGAGACAATCTTGAACACAATTCTTGAACGAGCCCTAGGAGATGTTGGTTCTGACCGTTTGTTCTGCTTCTCTTTCTTCCTTCTCGCTTTGATATTGCTGCTGACAGTTTCATGGTTCTGCTCTTTGGATTTCTGATGGGTCCCAGGTGTTTTAGGGCCATCTTCATCTTCTTCTGGCATTATTGATCTCCTGGACTTTCTATGCTTCTTTGGTGCAAGGGCGTCTACAATGTCTCTGGTCACCTGTGAGGCTTGTAAGATTTCGTTTACAGTCTCTCCTAGTAGCATTGCTGGTAGTGACATTTTCCTCCAGTCTCCTGCATTGGAGAAAAGATTATAAATGGCACAGAAACTAGGACCAACTTGGTTGGTCCTGAAACAGAAATAGAAATTAACCTGGTGAGGAAGCTGGAAACTTTCCTATTGGAGATTTCTTGTTATTAGCATTCTTGATCCTACAGGTAACAAATAAATAATAATAACAAGTGAGAAATTAAAATTAGAAAATGAACACTAAGTAAAAAAAAGGTTAAAGTTTTTGTTACTTCTGGATTTTACCTTAAAGTTTCTTGCTTGCATCTAAGACTAGTCTTCAAGTAAGTTCTAGTGCTTCTAGGACTAAGGTTCACACCAGAGACAACTTTGGTTCCTCCTGCTATTGTGTATTGCAGCTCTTGCAGTCTCTCCATACATTTATCAACCTTTCACCATATCACAAACCAACCATTGACAAAAAAAAAAAAAAAAAAATCAGCTAAAACGCAAATGTTAGGTTCCCAAAAGTCTAATTCACAGACTTTATGTTCCTCAGGTATCAAGAAGATCTCATCAATGGTGGACACTAACATGAGATTACTTATAATCCATTAAAAGAAAGATCTTTTTAACAACCTGGGGCCACAAAAGACAGACAATTTCATTACAGTTGGTTCAAGTTTTGTACTAATTAAGTAAAGTTTCAGACATAATGGGAAGGAGCCTGAGAGAGCTGGAGCGTTTGCAGATTCTGGTAAGAAGTGGATTAAAAATAAAAAAAGTTGTAAACTTTATGCTAATGATGTTAGTTTAAATAGACCAACATGCATACCTTGTTGATTGTTTCCCTGAGAAGTTCTGAGTTGAGAGGAGGCGCCACCACCATCGCCACTTTCCTTTGCTTTTGTGGGGTTCTTGCAACCATTCTCACAAAACAGCTTCTAGAATTCCAGATCTCTCTATTTCTCTAGACTTTAGAAAACAAAAAAAAATTTCAGACAAGAACATAAACGCGAAACAAGATGAATCTTTCTCAGCTTCGGACAGGGCTCCCGTCTTATTTTTGGTTGTCTGAATGAAGGTTTGAGAGAGGATAAAGGTTCTTCTTTTCGTAACGGATCTCTCGTTTATTGTTTTTTATTTAATTTGTATTCTTTGGTCCACAACGGTCTTTTTTTTTTTTTTTACATAACGGCTACCTTTTGTTTGTGTGCCAATTCTACTTTTTAATCTTCAAAAACTCGAGAGGAATTTAGTGGCATGTGGGGTTACAAATACACTATCAGCCGTTTATTTAGTCTTTAATTAGGCTACAAAAGTGTTTAATTTTTGTATATCAAAAAGTGTTTAATTTGTGATTTTATTTCAATTAATATCAAAACCATATGTAATAAGATCTCAATATTATTATATCCTTTTTTGTCATAATTAGTGGATGCATCATATTCAATATTTTGCCTCTGGTCTTCAACTACAAAAATCAAAATTTTATAGACCTCGTGAGATTGGAATCTTTTTTTTTTTTTTTTTTGACAACAATTGGAATCTTTGTTTATGTATTCATGCAGAAGAGTAACCTCTTATCATGTATGTAACCTTCATCTATCATAACAACAAACAATTCAGAGAGAACATCATGTATAGCCTCTCCTTGTGGATGCAACTTGTCGTCAGCAACAAATCTATGTGTTTGATTCTCGATTTCAATCCAACTTACTCCTGTTTCTTTAGTCACTCCCATTGCTTTCATTCTCTTGATCGTCTTCTCTCTCTCCTTCCACTGTCCTCTCGATGAGTATATGTTAGCCATCAGAATATGAGGAGCTGAGCTATCAGGTGCAGAGAGAAACAACTGCTCAGCTGCATATCTCCCTATTTGAGTGTCACCGTAGAAACTACAAGCACCAAGCAACGCCTGCCAAACCAGAGAGTCAGGTTTCGTAGGCAATGAGTCTATAAAACTCTTTGCTTCTTCTAGACGACCAGCCCGGCCCAACATGTCAACGATGCAGGCGTAATGCGCTGTCCTAGGCTCGATTCCGTAGACATCTCGCATCTGTTTCAAGAGTTCTTGGCCTTTGTTGATCAGCTTTACATGGCTACAAGCATGGAGTAGCGACAAAAAGGTAACGTCCGTGGGCTTCACGTCTTGCCTTATCATCTCTTCGTATAGCTTCAACGCAGCTAATCCATGACCATGGCGAGCAAATGATGCAATCATTGAGTTCCATGAAACGTAGTTTCTTTCCGACATTCGTCTAAAGACGCTGAGTGAATCATCCAGATCTCCGCATTTTGAGTACATGTTGATGAGTCCGTTGCTAACAAAGGTGTTACCGGAGGATCTTCGTTTGATAACCAACGAATGAAGCTGCTTGCCTAGACCCAAAGAGTTATCCACAAACGAGACTCCAAGAACTGCTGAAACCACATTTGCATCTATCTCCACACCATCTTGCAGCATTCTGATGAAGAAATGTATAGCTTCTTCCTCTGACCCGTTTTGTGCTAAACCAGCTAACATCACAGTCATCGAAACTTCATCAGTTTCTTCAGCGGACTCAAAAACATTCCAGGCGTCTTCAATGCTTCCGCATTTGGAGTACATATCCATTAGCATACTCTCAACGCGTAGCTCTGATTCAATCCCAACTTTCCACAGAAGAGCATGAACCTGTTTCCCTTCTATTACCCTCTGTGAGCCTGAACAAGCAGATAGAGCGCTCAGATAAGTTACTGAGTTCGGTTGAACCAATCCTCTACGCATCAAACAAAACAATCTTAAACCATCTTCATGTAACTCATTCTGCACCAAACCAGTAATCACAGCCGTCCAAGTTATAACATTTCTTTGCACCATCTCATCAAAAACCATTCTCCCAGAAACAGAACACCCACATTTGTAATAAGACGTGATCAAACTGTTCCCCACGGGGATTACATTGTCATAACCGCTTAAAACAGCTAAACCGTGGATCATCTTGGTCACCAAACAGAGCTCTGGAGTATCGCAAACCGATAAAGCAATCGTCAAGGTCGCTTGATCAAACCCACCGGGTGTAAGCATTCTCTTAAGCAACACAAAACCAGACTGTATCTCTCTGTTCTTCATAAACCCATTAAACACCGTGTTCCGAGAAACATTATCTCTCATGGGCATTTCGTCGAACAACTTGCGCGCATCAATTAACTCTCCGTTTCTAACGTACAGTGCGAGCAGAGAGTTCCAAACAACGAGAGCGTTTCGATGGATGTCAGCATCAACGGGCTCGAAAAACTCGGGGCTTTTGATAACGGAGGCGTGGAGGGAAGGACCCAGGTGAGGAAACCAGCCTTCTCTGCCGCAGATGGATAAGAGGAGGCTGATATCGACGTGGTTGAGGAGAAAGGTCGAGACTTTGCAACTTGGGCTCTGCTGGGTTAGGAGTTTCGAAGTGCATAAGATGGTAGAGAGGCAAGAGGGAATGTGAGAGGTTAGTTTCTGAATCACCCATCTCGAATTCATTCACCAAAACAGAGTAATTCAAAACACTAATTTGCTCTGTTTTCGATAGAACTTACTCTCTATGCCTCCATGAAGAAGCAGAGATTGACCAAGTACTATGTCAATTTCAAAATTGTGCAATGTATAGCTCAGGTGAGGTCTTTGGGTTTAAATTGAACATTTGGAAGAGTTATTGTGTTAATCCGAGATTATTAATAAAAGCGGGCCTTCTGTTGTAAACTTACATGAATAGTATTACGTTTTGTAATTTTACACAAACCAGCAAATGAGTGGATTTTGGTTATATTCATTCATTGGAAGTGGGAATAACATTTGGTTTGGTTCGATCATGGTTTGGCTAATGGACGAGTGTTGTTCCAGAGCCATTGCTGAGTAGGACCTTCTAACAAAGGTGAAACCTGCCAAGGATATATCTCAAACGGTTTAAACAACTGATGATGTAAGTAAAAGTAAAGCCATGTTTGATATGATCTTGGCTTGCTAAGCACATGATGCAAGTCTTGTGTGGACTAACCTTTTCCCAGACTTCAGCGTGGTAACTATTAAGCCAGTCAATCTCAGCATGAGATAATAAAGAAACATCAACCATCTTTGTCTGCATCATATAGTGAGCGAGAATTGCGTGAGATAAATATACAAAGAAAAGCTAGAATGATTTATAAGTCACTCTGTACCTGAATGGGGAAGAATGTAAGCTTCTCAAATCCAAGGTACGTAGCACCACCAAAGCGGTTTGGTGTTTCAGCATCTTTCACATGAAGGAGATTCTGCAAAAGCAAGCCGATATAGTTGTTAGCTAACTAATCTGATACATATTATAGACAATCATGGACTAGTGACCAAGTCGCACCTCAATTCTGATTCCAAAAGAATGGTCTTCATAATATCCCGGTTCGTTGCTTACTATCATACCACTCTGAATAGGGGTCATGTTTCCATACCGAAAGCTAATACTTTGAGGACCTTCATGCACGTTGAGTGCAGCACCTACACCGTGTCCTGTCCCTGTTAGGCAGACAACATATCAGATCAACATGAGTTCCTTCCTGTGAATAAAGTTCAAAAGGCAGAATAGAGGTGTTACCATGGCGGTAATCCAGTCCGATTTTCCATAGAGAAGAGCGTGCAAACCCATCCAATACAAAACCAGGAGTACCTTCTGGGAACACGGCTTGATCAAGAGCTATATGACCCTACAACCCAAAAAAAAACAATCAGACAGGCATCTCACACATCTCTGTTTGTTCAAGAAAGAAGAGACAAATCCCACACCTGCAAAACTCGGGTGAAACATTCTTTTTCTCGGGCAGAAGGTTCACTAAAATGTGCTGTTCTGGTGATATCTGTTGTTCCATCGACGTATTGAGCTCCACTATCCAGTAAGAAAAGTTTTTGAGGGTCTACGCGACTGCAGCTCTCTGGCTCTGGTTTGTAGTGAATAATAGCTCCATTTGCACCTGAACCTGTAGGAGTATGAGGACAATAATGCACATCGTTCACTGAATAATAATGACTCTGTATCGTGGAGTAAGCTCTAAAAGTAAGGATGACATTAACCATACCACTTATCGTGTCGAAGCTTGTATCCATAAACCCATCCTGCACTGAACGGAACTCCAGGAGCCTGTCAGCGACATCAACCTCCGTAAGGTTCTCATTCTTGTGCACTTCTTCTTCCAGCCAGGCCCAGAAATGAGCTAGAGCAGCAGCATCCCTGCACAATATGTGCTTAGAATAGATCACTGAAATCCTCTGAAGGAAGTTGAATTAGGGAACATGGTATTGCAACGAGTCTGTTTACCTCAAGTGAGAGTTCTTCATTCCCTGTAGCTCGGCATCATTCTTAATGGCTTTTGACCAGGAGATAGGAGACTGCATGTAAATGCCAGAGGGTTTCGTGCTGGAGCCATCAGTAAATTTTTCTTTGCTTTCGGGCTTACTCGAATATTTGTCACACGCAGATTTGTAGGTACTAATGATAGCTACGTTGAGGGTTGATGGATCCATCAAGAGCTGAGCTCCTCGCGCTGCCAGACTGATAAAACTCAAAGTGAGGCAAAGTACCATAAGGTCTAAGTTCTAAGGTATAATCAAAGTCTTACCTATCTATTTCTTGAAGAATGGAATCATAAGGTCTAAGTTCAATCCCTGCGTTCTTCAAATGATCTTTCACCTCCTCATTTACTTTGGAATCATCTACAAAGAGTTGGGCTTGGTCAACCTCTACAATCAGATATGAGTACATAACAGGTGAATGTGGAACATCGCTCCCTCTCTGCAAGTAAAAAGAGGCACAATACAATATCAATGCTTTGGTTACTAAGTGAAAAAAAACTGCAATTAGTACAGTGACAACGGTACTATACAGATCTGTAGTATTACCAGATTAAGCACCCATGCAATCTCATCAAGCATGGATATAACTATGGCAGATGCGCCAGCATCCATAATTGCATTTCTCAGAGACGACAATTTCGACGCCACGTCTACACCAGCATACTTCAAGTCATGTACCCTTATTTGTTTGCTTGGAGGCTTTGGCCTCGAGTACTTCCATATTTCATCCACAAGGTTTACATTGTATAGGTAAACCAACTCATGGTTCTTTTTTGCTATAGCCTCCTTCAATTCCTCAGCTGCATCGGCAGAAAAAAGGAACTGCTCCCTTCATGAATCACAAAGTATTGTAAATACAAATTACAAACAAAAAACACCAAATTTTCTTAAAAATAATTAATTTGTAATAATGTTTTCTAAATTCAATGGTTGGTACTTTATCGCACGCTCTATGTCAATTAATAAGACCACAAGGACGCAAGGGAAAAAGAAAAGCCTTTAGAAGGTTCGAAGTAGCTTACAGGATCAATACCAACTCTTCCACCAGAAGCCAAAACATCAGCAACCCATTCACTTGCAGTAAGGACTCCCGGATTACCAGCACGCATGAGAGTCCAGCTAGAGTTTAATTGCTTCTCCGCCTTTAAACAAAGAAATACTATCCTTTTCAAATGTCTGTAGAAGACGGCAATCCAGAGATTTTCAAATGGATTATGATTAAAAACCTGAAGAAAATAGCGGCCATCTGTCCATAGAGCGGCCTTATCCTTAGTGACAACAGCGGTACCAGCACTTCCTGTAAACCCTGATATAAAAGCCCTCCTCGCATAGCACTCTGCTATAAACTCGCTCTAGCACCAATATGAAGACAAAATCACACTCAAGCCATTAAATGAAACACCCACGAAGTTTATGGATCCAACTCAGAAGCAGGACAAATTTTTGATCCTAAAGATCTAAACTCTACACATACATCTCAAATAACAACACACTACTCATAGCAGAATGTCAAGAAACAGTGACATATGTTCATGAAACACATTGAGCTAACTGTAATAACGTGCAAAAAAAAACGCAGGGAAACTTAATTTCAAAATTTACCAGAACGTTCTCGTTGAATCATCAGTAGTCACAATCCCAATGTCTAATCTCAGGCTAATCAATGATTTCACAGAAAATACATATAAAGAAGATCTAAACTTTCACCGAGACATCTCAAATAACAACATCAACCGCAGAAGAACAACACATTAACGTCCAGAAACAGTGACATATGTTCATGAAACACATTGAGCTAACAGTAATAACGTGCATAAGCAGCAGGAAATTTAATTTCAAATCCACCAGAACGTTATCGTTGAATCAACAGTAATCATATCCCAATGTGTAATCTAAAGCTAATCAAACTCACATCACATCGCTAACTTTAATGTCACAGAAAATACATACTCAGAAGATCTTAAGCTCCTAAATATCTAAACTTTCACCCGATACATCTCAAATAACAACATAAACCGCAGAAGAACAACCACATTAATGTCCAGAAACAAATACATAAGTTCATGAAACACATTGAGCTAACTGTAATAACGTGCAAGAAAAAACGCACGAAAATTAATTTCAAAATCTACCAGAACGTTCTCGTTTGAATCATCAGTAATCACATCCCAATGTGTAATCTAAAGCTAATCAAACTCACATCACATCGCTAACTTTAATTTCACAGAAAATACATACATAGAAGATCTTAAGCTCCTAAAGATCTAAGCTTTCAACGAGATATCTCAAACAACAACATCAACCGCAGAAGAAACAACACACCAATGTCCAGAGAAACAAAGACATATATGTTCATGAAACACATTGAGTTAACTGTAATAACGTGCAGAAGCAGCAGGAAACTTAGTTTCAAGTTCTCGTTTGAATCAAGAATTGGTTTAAAGAAAAATCAAACCTGATGAGCATCTTGCGAAGGTATGATGTAAGCATCGATTCCAACGCCCGGCTTAGAAAACTGTTGCCGGAGCGCGGTAAGCTTCTCGTCCACAACTGCTTCGGCTCGAGCCTTTCGAATCTCTTTAGAAGACTTCGCGGTAAAGCTGCTGCTAGCTTCGCACCTCGCGCCGAGAAGATGGTTGTGAGGTAGTTTCCGGTGGATCAAAGGGAGGGATTTGAAATTGCGGAGAAACGGAGAGCGAGAGTAACGGGAGGTGAGGAAAAGGACGCGGTTCAGGGACGGCGACGAAAGGGTTAGAGGAGTCATCGCCGGCGATGGAAGGAGAATCACACAACGACTGGGAGGAGGAGATAGATAATGAATTGTCTATAACTAACTAGTGACATATTGCAAATCAACCCTCACATTATTTAAAAAATCTTATTAGTGCAATACAAACTGAAAGGCCCGGCCCATTTATATTTGACTGTTTAAAGTAACTAAGCAAGAATTGAGCCCATACAGTATTACATAACTAGAAATAGATACTATAATTAATTTTCTGAAGTTCATGTCCACTGAGTTAATAATATATTTTGGCATCCAAAACATCAATTTCATAAATTTTCTAGATGATATAACTTTTTTTTTTTAAAATTACGTATTGTTTTCCTTCATATGTTATATTCTGCCAATCAACTAAAGATTTTTTAACCACAAATTATCTTTTGATTAAATTAAGTTGTCTGACATATTTTTAAAAATCCCCATGTTTTTAAATATAATCCTCTGCTTCAGATACCACAATAATGGCACAATTCACTCAAGTAAAATTAAGACATCGAATGGTGTATTAAACTCATTGTCCACGTGGACGTTCAGGATCACACATAGCTTCTGATATAAACAGAGTGAAACAGAATAAAGGAGGAAAATAAATTAAAAAAAAATAAGAAAAATGACAAATGGGGAACGCTTATTGGATGAAGCCGTCCGTCTATTCAAGTTTCGCGGCAACATCTCTTTACTCATTTTCTTCCCCTAATTCTATCTCTCTCTCTTATCCTTTTTTTTTTTTTTTGGTTTAAAAAAACTTCTCTCTCTAAAACCCTTGGTGGTGTTTCAAATTTCTCAATCGTAAAAGGCTCGTTGCTTTTCCGACTCCAAAACCTACTGCGTTTCGCTTTCTATGTGTATTCAGAGTCTATCCCTTCTCCAAGTCACGTAATTGGTGAGTGAAATCGTCTTTGGATGGATCTGTTTTCGATTAGGGTTTTTCAAAGTGTTTTCCTTTTTTCTCCTTCAATCGATTCTCTTACACTTCTGCGTAAGCTCTTCGTTGTATAGCCCCGCGTGGGGGGGGGGGGGGGGGGTTTCGAATCTTGTTCCATTTTACCTCACCTGGGATTTTTAAGTTCACTCGATTGAAGTTACTTTCAGTTTTTTTTTTTTTTTTTGTTGGGGAATCATCGAAAGTTTGCTCCTTTGTGAATGATTTTTATTTTTTCCGTGTTTCGCCACAATGAATATTAATTACTGATTTTGAAACACCCAATGTTGAATCTGATTCTGATTTTCCGTTAATTTTTCCGATTCTCGATACTGCCGAGACTATTTATCTTTCCCGCATGATCCAAGAATTTAGTTATAGATTTTTTTTTTTTTAATTTAAACTAAAATTTTGATTTTTTTTTTTTAAGTCTCTATATTTTTGGCTTATGCTTTAGAGGAAGACAAGTTTGTTTATCAGTTTAAAGTTGTCTTTTTTTTTTTTAAACAATTGCATATTGACTCTTATTAGTTTCTAACTAATTAAAATACTTTTGGTCAGAGAAACACCTGCAGATGGCACCGGCGGTTAGGAAGTCGAGGAGTGTGAACAAGCGTTTCACCAACGAGCCCTCGCCGAGAAAAGATGCTGGGAGCTCCAGAAAATCTAAGCAGCGTGTGAGTGTTCTTGAATGTTGAACGACATGTTATTACTCAGATGTGTTATGGTTTTGCTTTTGCTCATCGTAGAAGACGAAATTTTCTGACAAACTGGGACCTCAGTGGACCAAAGCAGAGCTCGAGCGTTTCTATGACTACTACCGAAAGTACGGGCAGGACTGGAGAAAGGTAAAGTTATAACTCCTTCACTCACATTCCTTTATCTTACTTGGTCTCAGAGTTTTGAAGACTTTTTTTTTTTTGTCTAGGTGGCTGCTGCAATTCGGAATAGCAGGTCTGTTGACATGGTGGAAGCTCTTTTTAACATGAATAAGGTGCGAGTCAATACTTCTTTTTATCTCAGTTAGACTTAGATAACTTTGGATTCATAAGATTAGCTTCCTCTTACAGGCTTATTTATCTCTTCCGGAAGGAACTGCCTCTGTAGCTGGTCTCATTGCTATGATGACCGATCATTACAGCGTCATGGTGAGATATTCTATTTAACTGTGGATGGCACAACAATGACATTCGTTGAAGTGAATGTACATGAGAAAATGAAATAACCCCTCCAGTAATTTGCGCGAGTAGACAGTGAAAAAACTAACAAACTCTGAGTTTTGTGTTACCCTATGTGGCAATCTGTTGGGTCAGTTTTTGTATTTAATAAAAGTTATGTGGACTGGTGTGTAATCACATCTTATGGTGTTCTTCTAGGAAGGGAGTGGCAGTGAAGGAGAGGGCCTTGATGTTCCAGAAGCACCGAGGAAACAGCAAAAGCGCAAACGTGCAAAACCTCAGCTTAGTGATTCTCGAGAGGAAGATGATAGACAACAACATCCCGTTGCGTCAACTGATGGATGTCTCAAGTTTTTGAAACAAGCACGAGCTAATGGTAAAGTTCCTACGCTGCATTAACTCATCACTAGTATATGTTTCAAGAAATGTGTAAATTTGATTATGAAATTCATGTAGGAACTCATCGACGTGCCACTGGCAAACGCACACCTCGGGTTCCTGTACAGACTTCACGGGATGATGGGGAAGGCGCTACTCCACCAAATAAAAGAGCCAGAAAGCAACGAATTGATGCTAATGATGATGTTGCTGCACATTTTTTAGAATTGACATTAACAGACGCATCCAGATGGGAAGGGTCTCCACAAGTTTCTGAATCACCAAATAAAAGAACAGAACCTAGCGACAACTCGCCAATAAAGACCTGGGGGAAAATGGTTAACTCTCTAGCCCCCTAGAAGCTTACAGCAGTTATCCTTTTATTTATTGATTTACTGAAAAACACGACTCAACTTTGTCCTTTGACCAGTCGCGAACGAGAAAAGCTAGCCGAGAAAAGAAGCTTGAATCTGATAGAGAGGATGTGGAAGGAGTTGGCGAAATGGAGGCTCCACGGAAGGTTAAAAGGGTCTACAAGAAAAGAGTTAAAGTCGAAGAAGCAGAGTGTAATGATTCTGATGACAACGGTGGAGCATGCAGCGCCACTGAGGGGAGCAGAATTAAATCAAAGAGACGCAAGGCAGGTGCTGAAGCCTCAAGAGGGACATATTCACCTCGCAGCCCAAAAGAAAAAGACAACAAATTTACTTCCGGAGGTATTAAAAAAAACATTAATCTTACTGTTGTGAGATTTGTTTGATTATGTTTTATGCATTGTTCACTTAAACTAAGTGCTATACATATGATGGGATGTGTTTTTCCCGTGTAGATGAATTTGATGCTCTGCAAGCCTTAGCCGATTTGTCAGCTTCATTGCTTCCGGGAGCTTTGATGGAATCAGGTGAGCTTTGTGCAATTTTAACCATTGCACCCAATTTTAACTGAAAATTTATCTTTTTTTTCTCAATGAGTATGCGGATTGGCTCACATAAAGTTGTACTATATTGCATTGGGTCCAGAATCATCTGCTCAGTTGAAGGAAGAGAGGATAGAAAACGAAATGGACGAGAAATCTAGCTCTCCAGATGATAGTCATGGGGAAAAAGCAGATTCAGAACCAGATGATAGTCTCCTTCATGCAATTTCTGCTATTGGGAACGCTGCTTACAGTAGAAAACCAAAATCTTCAAGGCAACCGTCCACTGATTGTAACGCTGTTCCCATGGAGAAGCCTGAACCGGAGCCTACTAGTGGCAGTTCAAGAAGAAAGCGGAAACCAAAGGTCAGCAAGAAGATAGTTCTCTCAGTTTTCTATTCACTTTCCGCTATAGGTATCTTGGAGCTAAATATATGAATCGTGTTTTTAATTTTCAGAAGCTATGGGATGAAACTCCAGCTGAATCTACTCGGAAGAAATCCATAAAAAAGCAGGTATTATCCATAAACAACGCTGTCTTAGTAATCACAGTTAAATCTCTGATCTTGTGATTACTATCCTTTTTATCAAGTTCAAGATCCTTGACAAGGATTCAAGTTTGTGCTTCTGAAGAAAATATTAAACTCATATAATTTGAGTTAGTGCTTCTAAATTGCTTCATTTGTGCATTAGCTTTTAATCATAGTTAAACCTCGGATCTTGTGATTACTATCCTTTTAATCAAGTTCGAGATATTCAAGTTTGTGCTTCTGAAGAAAACACTAACTAATATAATTTGGTTTATTGTGTTAGAAGGAATTGGCTCAAGAAGACCTTAATATGAAGTCTTCGCTTAGAACAAAACGCTCTGGTCAAGGCCCCCCTCAGTCAAAACAATTGAACGCTGTCAAGGAGTTGGAGGAATCTACTACAACAACGAGCGATGAGAAAAGATCTGCGATGGATGTAGTAGAAGTGGCAACAACTAAAGAAGTTTCTGATTCGGGTCCAGCCAGTATACCGCAGAAGCCTCCAAACAGGCGTAAGATGAGTCTGAAGAAAAGCTTACAGGAAAGGGATAATAAATCTTCTGAAACCATTCATAAAGCTTCGCGCAGCTCAAGATCTCTTTCAGAACAGGAGTTGCTATTAAAGGTGGAGGAGTAGGCCTGTAACTTCGTTTTCTCTTATGCGCATTCAAAATCTTGTTCTGATATTTGTTTTATTCCATTGTCAGGATAAGCTTCGTACTTCTCTAACGCATCCCTTGGCACGTCGAAGGTGCATGTTCGAATGGTTTTATAGTGCTATCGACCATCCCTGGTTTGCAAAGATGGAGTTTGTCGATTACCTAAATCACGTAGGACTTGGTCACATTCCTAGACTTACTCGTCTTGAATGGAGCGTCATTAAAAGGTTTGTTCAAGTTTGTAGATAGACATGCTCCCAGAGAATGTAGGTAGATTTTAAACAGGTTGCTCTTTCTATCTTTCTTGCAGCTCTCTTGGTAGACCGCGAAGATTCTCTGAGAGATTTTTACAGGAAGAGAGGGAGAAACTCAAACAGTACCGTGAGTCTGTGAGAAAGCATTACACAGAGCTTCGAACAGGTGCAAGGGAAGGGCTTCCTACAGATTTGGCTCGGCCATTAGCAGTTGGGAATAGAGTCATTGCCATCCATCCCAAAACACGAGAGATTCATGATGGGAAAATCCTCACTGTTGACCATAGCCAATGCAACGTTCTGTTCGACGACGTGGGCGTTGAGTTAGTTAAGGTAAATCACACTTTCCAAAATATTTTGATTTATAGATAAATAAAAGTCTCAGGTAGTTTGAACGTCACATTTTTTTCAACAGGACATTGATTGTATGCCTTCAAATCCATTGGAATACATGCCAGAGGGTCTGAGGAGGCAAGTTGATAAGTGCTTGTCCATAAAGAAAGAAGCACAGCTAAGTGGTGTGTCTGTTATATTCCCTCCATGCGGACTTGAGAATGTCGACTTCTCCATGAATCAATCTCTGAACCAGGTAAATGAAGATGGAATTGACTAGTTCTTGTCACACATGCTCTGTCTATCTTGTGGATAACACATTGTTTCTCGACAGGGTGATATGGTTGCTCCCATTCTGCACGGTAAAGTGTTAGCAAGCCCACATCAGACTAGTCAGCCATGTATCATAAATTATAGCAAAGGACGAGAAGCTGAGATTCAACGAGTACTTGCACTACAGCATGCTTTAGATGAAAAGGTATTGCACTACTCTGCCTTCTGATTAACTTGAACTAGCTTAATAAATGTGCTGTCTGACAGGAAATGGAGCCTGAGATGGTAGAGATTGTCAAGGGCTCAAAGACAAGAGCGCAAGCAATGGTGGATGCAGCTATCAAGGTGTTGATCTATAGCCGCTGTCATATAATCTCTTGTTTACATACATATGTTTTGCTAAGTTGGTATCACTCTACGGTTCTAGGCTGCATCATCTGTGAAGGAAGGAGAAGATGCCATCAAAATGATTCAAGAAGCCTTGGACATGGTTGGCAAACATCAGCCGTTGCGCAGCTCTGTGGTCAAACATGAAGAGCATGCAAACGGCGGCGTAGAGCATCATCAAAACCCATCTCCCTCCTCAGACGCATCAAAGCCTATGGCTAACAACGATTTCATCTCGCAAGATGGTTCAGAGAAAAACGAGGCTCAAATGCCTTCAGAGCTAGTCACATCCTGTGTTGCCTCTTGGCTCATGATTCAGGTAATCAGAAATTTGCTTGGATGGATTTGCATACCCAACGAGATCATCTGGAAGCACTTTATGAATCTATAATCATTCATCACAAAACTGGGATCAAACTGCATCATCATCATAGTACTTCATTGAACTTTTCTTTCTCGTGACATGCAGATGTGCACAGAGAGGCAGTACCCTCCATCTGATGTGGCACAGCTTATAGACACAGCAGTTACAAGCCTGCAGCCTCGATGCCCCCAGAACCTACCCATCTACAGAGAAATCCAAATGTGTATGGGACGAATCAAGACTCAAATCCTCTCTCTAGTACCAAGTTGAAAGGCCAACAACTCATGTGGGTTGGTGTCTTTTTAGAAAAGTCCATTCTCCTTTAAACTTAGAGTAGATGATGATAGGGTGTTATGAGTTCATGGGAGCAAGATAACAGCTTGACCAGAGGTATATTAAGTAGTGAACCATTGGTTCTGTAACTTGAGCTGATGTTTATGGTTTTTATTATAATTTTCCATAAAAGTATTTCTCGCCAGTTTCAAGTTCAGTCAGATAATCCTCAACTAGTAAAACTCAAACAGAGCTGGAAACACTCTTAATTGTTTTCAAATTAAAACAAATATTAGACAATCAAATGAATTTAGAATGTCTGATACAAACATATAAGCTTAAACTTGTGTAGCTAGATTGCACGAGGAGGTTTCTCAAGCAATGCAGAGAGATAAACCTCATCCTTTGACTTAGGTGATATAGCCCACTTGTGTTTCTTGTATCTAAACTGCAGGAACATGTACATGTAGTCATCAAGATCCTTCTTCTTACAGAAGAATCTATCAATCCACAGCAACCCACCCGGTCTCAGCACTCTATCCCAATCATACAACACGAAATCCATCAGCAGAAGATCGATCCAACCATCCATTAACCCAGCAGTATGAATCATATCCATGGTATTGTCAAAAAACGGCAGCCTCTGGTTCAAAGAGATGTACAAAGGGATCAAACCTCTCAACGCAATCATCTCATTGAAAGGAGCTCCCAAGTTGAGAGCAGTAGTGACAATAGTCACATTATTCTCTCTCATTCTCGCTGCAAATGTTCCTGTCCCAACACCGACATCCAAACCAATCCTAATCTCACCTGGCTTCACTCTCAAAACATCATCAATCTTGAAATCAGCTAACAAAGTACTGTTTGTGATCCACTTACCAATCTCTTTCTCCATCTCAAAACATCCAGTGCATTTGGTGTAACCCCTTTTAGGGTTTTTACTTGACAAGCACGCAAAGCTCCTGCACTGGTAGTTCCCCCACCTCACGTTTCTATCATCAGGAAGCTTCCATAACGACTCGTTGATGGGATAAGGCTTCTGGTAAGTCATTGAAGCTCTTGTCAAGCACCGTCTTCTAGGCAACGGGTCACACCCGTTAACCATAAGCTTCTGTGCTAAGCTCCAATCATCATCACAATACGCTCCAACGTCGTAGTCCATGTACTTCTCTAGCTCCGTCTTCATCAACACACATGCGTGACCTATCGTGTTGTAAACTCTCTCTGTTCCAAACATGTTCATCTTCCCAACATGATTCTCCTTTGGGGTTATGTACTTCCTTATCTCCTCGACGAGAAACTTGTTGATCAAGGGATCTTCTTTCTCCGTTGAGTTTCTGATTCCTTGAGGGTTTGGTAAGCGGATTTGTCTCAACCCGATGTGAGCGTGATAAAACGGCTTCATTACTTCATCCTCAAGAAACTTCTTGATCTCTCTTTTGCTTCCCTCTTTGCTCTTCTCCATTTCTTTTACCGTCTTCTCTAGCTTGTCGTACAAGTTATCCATCTTTTCGAGGACATCATCGACACGGTCGTGTAGCGCTTTTAGATCGAATCCTTCGTTGTTCTTGACTTGTTTGATTGTGTAGATGGTGCGGCAAATGTCTTCGTTTTGCAAGAAGTAACCAGCGGAATGGAATCTATAGAGACATGAGAGGCTCACAGTGATCACTACTAACCCTAGGATCAGTTGTAATCCTGCCATTAGTCTTCCTACTCTCCATCTCGGCAAACAAGATCTCCCCATACGAAAACTAAGTTCTTTCAGTGGTTGGCTCTAACTTGACCTGACTAAAACAGAGGAAAATGTAAATCTAAGACAGAAGCTAAGACCAAGACAGAAGTGAAAGGTGAAGAGAGACATTATTACCAGATAAGAAGAGATGTTCTTTGATGTTTTGATGGAAACCTTTTCCTCTTTGGTTTCTCCCAGAAAAGTTGAAGATGTTCATGAGTTTGCTTTTGCAACCTCTAAAGTTAAAAACGGTATTTGAGATCCGAGAGCTGCGGGGGAAAAGAGTGTTATTGTGTCTGCTTGGAGAAGTAAAGAGCTGGAGATACTTCAAGCTGAAGACTAAAATGTTGACTGCTAGTTCTTTTTAGGACAAGATCCACTAAGTGACTTCTCTTACACCAACGTGCCTAATCCCTTAATCTTCGGTGTCCAAAAGTCAACTATAAGTATACAGTGTACCCACGTGTCTAAGAGCATTAGAAGTGGAGGTTTATCACAGCTTCTTCCCACGGAGGGTCCGATTGGTAATGGTTGTAAATTTAAAATTTTTGTTGTAGAAAAAAATCTGTAGACTTTTTGTTGTGGCTTTAGATTTTAGTGCCGTAGAATTTTATGGAAAACACTAAAAAATTGCTTTGGATATTTGGCTATGCAGAGCACTTGTACAGCTGTAGTTTATTTCAAGAGCTGTGTTTTCAAAAAAAAATTTAAATATTGATTGCTCTGAATTTGGTGTTGTAGAAATAAATAGGGCTGTCAACAGCACCTACAACATCTACTAATCAACCCCAAAAATAACAAAGAAAAATCAAAAAAAGAAAAGAGAGATGATAGAAATAACAGAGACGTCTCGTTAGTAAGAAGCGTTTGAGTTTTGGGAAGAAACTGTTATTCTAGCTGTCACATAGAGATTAGTCCATCTTCTTTTATTTTTAAAATTTATTTCTGTTATTCCATAATATTAATATAATATTGATAAGATATTCTTAGTAGAGGATCTACCACTAATGATGCTCTAATGTATGTATACATGTATGCACTTTTGATATTTTCTTGGAAGAAATTTTTAATAATATTTTTTTATCAAATTTTTAATATTATTTTCAGTGACACGAATCTCGTGGAATTTTTAATTAACTGATAAGAATATAATATTTGCAAAATTTTGGTATTGACCGGATCCGACCTTTGCAATTGACCGGAATGACAGGAATCTGGTGAAACCGAACCAAATTAACATTTTCTCTGTTTCGAAATGTTCATGTTTTTTAGAAAGAAAAAAATCGTTTCAAAAAAATATATTTTTTAACATTTTCAATATATTAACTAATGGTAATTTTTGAATTTTAAAAACAATAATTGTGTTTAACTAAAATTATGTTGGTTAAAAATAATATGAAATATTTAATTGCAAAAAAAATGCATTGATAATCAAAATTTAATATTTATTTTAATATATGTGAAAATTTTAAAATGTACATTTTTTTGAAACAAAGAGAAATTTTAATAATTAGGTGGGATTTGATTTGAATTGCATTTCTTGATAGACCTATTGTGTGTTGCGTCTTCGTTCAATGAATCAAGCGATTGAAAACTTGGCGTTTCAACATACGAGGGTCAAAGTTTTACTAATGAAAAACTAAGGGCAACATTATCGGTGATGCTAATGACATAACTTAGCATTAATCGTATTTAATTTAAATATAAATTAGCCAATATCATGAAGGCGCTTAACTAAGAAGTGTTTTGTCTCGTCCTTAGGAGATACGTGGCGTCGTGGGAATGGACGATGAAAATTCGTAAGGGTAAAATCGATTTTGGATCGAGTTTCACTTTCCTCGTCTCTTTCGTTCTCTCTCGCGGCGATTGAAAGGGGGATTTTGTCTCAACGGCGCATCTCCTCTCTGACGGTTCTCCTCCCGACGAATCTCCTCCCGAGGCATCTCCTCCCGACTCTGGATCTCTCGACGGATCTCTCGACGGTTCTCTCGGCGGTTCTCTCGATGATTCTCTCGATGGATCTGTTGACGGTTCTGTCGATGGTTCTCCTCTCTCATCAAAATCGTATTCCGCGATTCAAAGGTGAAAGGGTAGGTGTTCCTCCTCCGTATGATTTGCATGTATTTGGTTCTCGTTTTTGATCTACTTTGTTGGGATTTGCATTTTTTTTTTCGTTTGTGTTATTAATCTGATAGTAATTTTTACTCGTTCATTGCTTTGATTACAAGAGATACGACCGGAAGGTGTAAAGGTTGCAAAAGCTAAACGGAGTAATGCAAAGGGGAAGTCTGTTGCTGAGTATATGGCGGTTTGAGAAATGAGGAAGGAGGATTTGGAGAGGAAAGAGAAACCGTCAAAGCTTACCATCTTAGACACTCTCCTAGCCAAAACCGAACCACTCAGTGAGGCTGAAGAAGTAGCCAAAAACAAGCTCCTCGCCGAGTATATCTAGAGAAATATCTCATACAACATGTCCTAAAACCTTTGTGCAAGAACTTTGTTTTTTTATTTGTGTCTTAAGTACTTTGCTTTTTATGTTTTTAATGTGAACGATGTCTATGTTTTTAATGTACTTCCTGGTTGCTTTGTATGTCTACCTTTATAAATTAATCTATTATGTTTACTTGCTCGTTGATTAATTATAATGAATGTCCATCTTTATAAATACATGTGAATCTTTGTTAAATAACTCTCTAATATTTACCTTGTAAATTTTTTCAGGTTTCATTAAACATGGGTCGTGATTACAACTATAGCCAACCTTCCCAGTCTGAGGAGTTTGGTGGGGATGAGTCGGACAGTGACTACAATGAAATAAAAGCTCTGATTCAGCAAGACCAAGCTCAGTTAGACTACGTGAACGCTCAGGAGTTTGTGTACCCTCCGCAGCCTAAGGTTGAATTCGGTTTTCCACATACATGCTACTGTGCGAGTCAACCTCAGATAGCTACGTCTTACAGTACAACCGATCCAGGTCGCAGATACTACACATGTACTAATGTTGATGATGGAGAGTGCCATGTGTGGAAATTGTGGGATGAGGCTGTAATGGAAGAGATGAGAGTCAGGGATAGACACACACTTCAGTTTGCCGAGAAGGTAGATTCTCTGAACTTTTGTCTAGCTTTGATTACTTTGTTGCGGTTATGGTTATGGTCTTAATTTTCATAGGTATTGTCCTCATCTTTATCTAATTTGTTATGGTTATGGTTTAGTTATGACTCGGATTAGTAATGACCTATGTGTAATGTGTAATGACTAATGGGAATGTGGATGTGTACTTGTGTAATGTGTACTTGTATTTGGATCATTTTATGTGTAATGTGTATTTGGATCATTTTATGTGGAATGTGTATTTGGATCATTTGACCACAAGAATCAAATTAACATTTTATGTGTAATGTGTATTTGTATTAGAATGTGTACTTGTATTTTTGGAAACGATCCATACACTTGTAATTTGTAAGAAGAAAAAACTGATACACATTTAGAGTTTCAAAAAAGTAGTTTCAAGTGTTAAGTCCGTGACTCAAGTAATTTGATATTGTAAGCTCGTGACTCAAGTAACATCTTACTGTAAGCTCGTGACACTTTTCATATAGAGTATCAACATGTTAAATTTTAATCACAATTCGCTAGATGTCAAACTTCTCTTTTATATGTTTTATTTAAAAGTTATTCTTTATATCTCATTACACATTAAAATAAATATTTTATTTATTAAGATACAAGACAAGTTCTACTAATAATCTACAAAATTACAAATGTCCTTAAACTTTGTCCCTAACTTAAAAATTTTAATAAAATATCCTAAAGAATTTTTTTTGTCCCACCAATAATGTTACCCTTAGATTGAATCGCGTTAACTTCTATCCAACCGATCGGAGCGACGTACGCCATAAATGCTAAGTTCGGTCCAAGACTAATAAAAAGCCACATATATGTACTTGTTACGTGAGTATCTCAAACTCTATATATAGATTGAGTGACTCGATGGTTCTTCTCTTCTTTTACGTTACTCTTCATGAAACTGTTAACATTTGATTTATTCGACTCTTACGGTATCTCAAGTTGATATCTTCTCGTCTTGTAGTCAATAAATTAGCAACTTGATACAATCTATTATGGAACAACGTTATTGATCACTTGCACCAAAAAACAACGTTATTCAAATATTTAGATGAGCTAATAGTTATTGTAGCCAAAACAAACCAAAGCCGTAGACCAGAAAATAACCGAAAAATGTGTAGACCTGTATGCTCGTTATTGGTTGATACAAACAATGAACATGAACCTAGACACAATATTAGGTAGATACGTCTACATCACAACATAGCATGATATTTCTATTTGTTTTCATCTTGGTCCATGGTTAACCAATACTAGTTAGTTTTTATCAATATATAGATAAGGAGAGAACACATTCCTCTCCTCAAAATTTTCTCTCTTTTTTTTCTCTCCCGCACGAAATTTTTGTCTATTGTTCTGGTTCTTTAGGGTTTTGAGTGAAGAAAATGGAGGGAGATAATAATATGGAGAAAGGATTACTACTGACAAATAAGGAAGAGACGGCAAGAACAACTCTGCTTCTTGTCTTCTCCACCTTCATCATTGTCTGCGCCTCTTTCACCTTTGGCGTTTCCGTATGTTCCCATCTCTCTTTATTTCTCTCTATATCTCTCTATCTTTCTATATATGTATGTATGCAAGCTCTTATTAGAACCAAAGCGTTAGCCGCGTGGTCACTTTTTCAACTGTTAGCGTAGTTAGTGGAGGTACGTACGTATATTTTTTGTTAATGCAAAAAGAACTAAAAACAAAGTTTCTCCAAACTTTGGTTATAAAAATCCGAGTTTCAATTAGAGCCGTGACTTATTTTACTTGTGTCTATATCAGCCGTGTAGGATAGGGAACAATATTGCTATTTGGATTAGTGAATTCATATAGCAAAAATGAAAATAAAATTATAAAAATAACAAAATAGAAAGAGTGAATAAATAAATATTTTCTTCTCTTGTCAACATGCAGATATATATATATATATATATATATATATATATATATAAATTAATTAAAAGGGTTTAGAAATCTACATCATAGCATCTACAGATATAATATATATAAATTCAGAAAGTCTAGCACTCGTTGCTAAGTAACCAAAAAGAGAATTAAAAACATCTTACGTGTGTGTGGTTGTCTTGTTATCTTATACCGACACCTTGGGTTGCCTTGCCAATGCCAGCTCCCATCGTCTCGTTCATTAATAGTCTTTGGAGTTGAAGGAATTTTCAAAATAAACCAATCAAACATTATTATTTATGTGTGGCTCCACCAAATCCAGTATTGGGCATAGACAAGTTAAACATTGACCTATAATCTCTAAAATTTTAAAAATAATTTACTTAAACATAAGTTTCCAAATTTATAATCTTTTATTAATATATTTTTTATAGCCTCCTGAATAATTAGGATCAATTCTAGACCATAATTTTAATCTATTAAATTATTGAAGTTATAATATTTAGTATTTACGGTCACAATATATACATATATACATATATATATGCTTATATACCAACTTTGTGTTAGAATTACATTAGTGACATTAACAGGTTTAGAGTGTTGCATCGATTTATGATTTTTTGGTTATGCTTTTAAAATTACTAACCTTTTCAGAAGTAACCTAGATACTGACTTTTTTACCGAATTCAACATAGAAAACTATTTTTTTTTTTTTGACAAAAGGTTTTCAACATACGTAAACTATAGGTCAACTCGTGGTGGTTTTGCAAATAAATCGAGTCACGCTTGTATCTTATTATATTCATATACTCCACTTGACTTGATTCATTTTGTGGTACACAGGCGGGATATACTGCAGATACAATGTCCTCCATTATGAGAGACTTGGATCTTTCTCTAGCACAAGTGAGTACATGTTTAATTATATCTAACTAGTAATAAGAGTTGGGATAAACTAAAATAACATTTACATATATTTGGTAAAATTGCTAGTTACATGACAAAAAATAAAACGATCATAAAAATGCATTTACCTCTTACTAATATAACTGTTTAAAAGTACAGTTTTCACTGTTTGGTTCACTCATGACATTTGGAGGAATGATCGGTGCCATATTCAGCGCCAAAGCTGCATCTGCCTTGGGTAATAAAATGGTTAAGTATCTACTATTCTGAAAATCACCCTTTTATTTCTTATATGTTTGTTATATATGCCTCTAACTATTATAAAGTAAATACTAAAACACCATCGTTTTTCTTTTCTTAGACGTTGTGGCTTGCCGATTTATTCTGCATAACTGGTTGGGTTGCAATTGCACTAGCCAAGGTTTCCTCATAACTCATCTATTCTTACTTTCTACTTTTGAAAGCTTAATACACTTATACATACATTTATCACCGTTTTATTTGCTTGGCAACAGGATATCGTTTTGCTCGATTTAGGAAGATTTTTTGTTGGAATTGGAGTTGGTCTCATTAGCTATGTGGTAAAAGAAACTTCTCTGACTTAACAAAAAAGAAAACTTATCTAAGCAATGAAAAGAATCTCTAGCCCTGACCATTAAATATTCTAATTTTCTTGAATTGAAAATTGTATAGGTTCCTGTATATGTTGCAGAGATAACACCCAAGCATATTAGAGGCGCTTTTACATTTAGCAATCAGGTAATGTACCAATTCAAAGCTCGAGGTTTAGATATAGTCATTTTTATATCTGAGTTATAATTTCAATACTTTTCAGTTGTTGCAAAACTGTGGAGTAGCAATCGCATATTACTTTGGAAATTTCTTGTCATGGAGAAGTCTAGCCTTAATCGGTGATTTATTCACCTTCGAGTTTCATCTTTATTCATTCACCTTCGAGTTTCATTTTTCCATAATTATTTTATCATAAGAAATTTATTTATCTGACTAAAGTTTTTTTCCAACCAGGTATTATTCCATGTGGGATACAAGTTATTGGTTTGTTCTTCATACCTGAGTCTCCAAGATGGCTGGTTAGTCATATAACTTGAGCATATGCTACTTAAGCACACAATATTAATGGAAGTATTTTTATAGGCGAAAAAAGGTCGCGATGAAGAAGTTGAAGTTGTTCTTCAAAAATTAAGGGGGAAAGGACACGATATTATGTTTGAAGCTCGCGCAATCAAGGTATCCATATATATAATCATTACTTTTGGAATCACTTTATATTCATCCACACCAAAGTTTCTTTTTGTTTCACGTAAATATATATTCTCACATTTTTCAGAATTAACTTTTGTAGATTTCCGTAGAAGTTTCAAAACAAAATTCGAATACCAGCATTCGTAGTCTTTTCAGAAAGAGATATGCTCATCAACTTACAGTAAGAAGTTTTGTTTTCATTCGTTCAAAAATATATATTAAAGATTTGGATATAAAGTCTGTAAAACATTATTAAATTTTGTTTGGATTCGTCTAATTATATGTTCAGATCGGCATAGGTTTGATGCTTCTGCAACAATTATGTGGAATGTCAGGAATAGGCTCTTATGGAAGCACTCTTTTTGAACTTGGCGGTAAAAATATAATCTATTATGTTCTTAGATTTTAATAGATAGTATTTTAAAATTCACACTTTTATTTTCCAGGATTTTCTGCTCGGATTGGGATGACGGTGTTGTCTCTTATCGTCGTACGTATAATAAATCTTAATTCGGGTTTTTCCTCACACCGTAACCCTAATATCTTATCAACGTTCATGCATAGGTACCAAAATCTGTAATGGGTTTAATCCTCGTGGATCGCTGGGGAAGACGACCACTTCTTATGGTTAGAAACTTTTTGATTTTTTGTTTGTTTGTTCATATTAGAGCTTTGGTGTAATAATCTTGCCCAGCGTTAGGTGCTTATAATTTTTCTTAACCTCAAGTGATCGCGTAGCTGCCTAAACGGCTAACCAGTCGATTTTCTGCAATGATTAAATATAGATTTAATGGATTGAATTTGCAGGCTTCAGCATTTGGATTATGCTTAAGCTGTATTACATTGGCGGTAGCTTTTGGAGTTAAAGATGTTCCCGAGATTCAAAACATTACTCCAGTTTTCACTTTCATCGGAATATTGGTAAGTTCTTCACAATTTGATTTTTGGTTTAATTGATAGTTGGTACATTCTATTTAACTGTATCATATAGTTTATCAAAAGAAAACTTAATTCATTTAATTGGTATTCTATCAACGTATACTTACACAACTGTATCCTATGATTTTTAATCAATTATTGTTAATTTATCAAAATGTAAAGATATAACCATTTATATTCTACAGTCATTCACGATGATGTTTGCATTTGGAATGGGAGCGTTGCCATGGGTTATAATGTCTGAGGTGATTCTTTTTTTCTTTGTGGAGATTATTTCTCATTTTATCCAAATATATAATATAAATTGCATATATTTTTAATTATTATATGTCTAATTGTTTTTTTGTTGGCAGATATTTCCAATGGATATAAAGGTGTTAGCAGGGAGTTTAGTGACCATAGCCAATTGGTTCACTGGTTGGATTGCCAACTATTGTTTCAATTTTATGTTGGTTTGGAGCCCAGCCGGTAAGTAACCTAAACTATATGTTTTTGGTTTTCTTCGATTTAGTTATTTAAATGAAGTAATATGGCTAAAATTTATTAACCTTTGTTTAAATAACTTGTAGGAACTTTTATTATATCAGCAATAGTTTGTGGAGTAACAATTGTATTCACGTGGTGTTTGGTGCCAGAGACTCAAGGATTAACTTTAGAAGAAATCCAACTATCATTTGCTAGTACTTAATTAGAATTATAGTAAGTATATGTATAAATGTTGATTTATACTTCTTGCTCCACACCTATTCGATTCATTTCAGTGCAAAGTTCCTACTTCCTAGAGTTTGATTGAATTTATTATCTTCTTTTTGTAACAAAACATGATATTATTATCTTTCTTTTGGAACTTCCATAGATATTATCAAATATCATATGATATTATTGTTTTTTTTAATTAAGCATCTCCATTTTTAAAACACTGTCGAATGTAAAACGCTGTCGTTTAACAACTAGCTCCGCAAGTGATAAGAAGTCTGCAACACTCGATGACATCTTTAAAAGAACGGACAAGAAATGTCTCTAAAACTTTACTTCTCTCTTCACTCATCATCACTCAAAAATGCCAAACCCTCCAGCATTTTGATCGCTCAACAATCCCCCGGTGACCGGAAAACCTCCCCGGCCGAGGAGTTCTCTCCCCTTGCTGAGAAATTCAACCGGCGGTTACTTCTTGGTATAGGCTCGTCCTCTGTGCTCGCCATCGGTGCGAATTTTGGAGGAGTCACGAGCTTTGTACTCGGTTTATCGCCGGAGTTCGGCCGGAACCTTAAACTCGACGTAGTTTATCCCATCAGTGGTTATAGAAGATGTATGGACACGGTTGAAGGGTTCGGTTAGCAAGTCCTCTCTCTTAACACTTATTTATTTACTCCTCATCAAATTTAATAATCTTTATATTTTAATGATAACTGTTATTTTACAATCATAGAGTTTATATATCCGGCTACGTGGGTTGGAGACCAGACACTCTTATATAGAGCCGCGGAGAAGTCAGAGCGGGAGACTTCTCTAGACCTTCCTCCGGCAAGAATCAGTCGCCGCAAAAACGTTAATGAACCGGTTGTTGCATTTGGACCACCCGGTTCGACCGGAGAGCTCAATGTCAGTGTTATTGTCTCCCCTGTCTCACCCACTTTCTCGTAAGTAAACACATCATTCCTAGATATTTTAAGCATCATCATGAGAAGGTAATTAGGTTCATTGTTTCTATGGTTACTAGTATGTGACAGTATTGGTATAAAAGATTTAGCTAACTAAACTTTGAGCTAAAAAAAACACTTTGAGCTAGCTAAAATAATTATAGTTCCATTTTCACATGGTTCAGGTTGTAATCTTTAGTTTTGATCAAGAGAGTTTTGTAAATGTGTAACTCTAGTAAATGTTCGAAAATAATCAAATATGAACACATTCTCTAGTACTTTTTATCTGTCACATAAGTTGGTCTAGACACCCTATTAGCTACGTACGAGTGTTAGGATCTATCATGTAGAAGCAACTAGGCCGATTTTTAGAGCATCCATGTTTTCATGTCGTATAAGACAATGAAACAAACAATTAGCATTCTATTTCACGAAGTGAAAGCTATGGTTATGAACTTTTCTTATTGTTTATGATATATAGAATTGAAGCATTTGGAGGGCCAAAGGAAGTAGGAGAAGCGATAGTAAAAACAGTGACAAGATCTGGTCAAAGAACAGATTTAAAAGGAACTTTGCTGGAAGCAAACCTCAGACAAGATTCAGAGAGAAACTTGAAGTACTATGAGTTGGAATTCAAAGTCGAATCACCATCTTTCCGGCGGCATAACGTGGCTGTATGTTGCGCTAACGGTGGCCGGCTCTATACTCTGAATGCTCAGGTTCCAGAGTCTGCTTGGTCAGAGTTAAAACATGAGTTTCATACTATTGCTAAATCATTCAATATCATTTCTTAAATGTGAAAAAGAAAACAAGACACTGCAAAGCAAGGCTTATTTTGTTTCTTCATTATCATCGTTGGGAACTCATGATTTCTATTTCTTAGACACATGTTCAAAGGTCCTAAATTATACACTGTTTCAAAAAAAAAATATGTTTTGGGATTTCACACATATTTAAAATATATGTTAAATTTTGATTATAAATACATTTTATGATTAACTAGTATCCATAAATTTTAGTTAATCAAAATTTACTAAACACAAGTTAAAATTATCTTTATTACTTAGTAAAATATGCATTGGAAATGTAAAAATATATATTTTAACCAATTTTTGAAATGGATCATTTTGAAATGAAGAGAGTATTGTAACTAGTGAATAGTGACTTACCAGGAAAATTAACCAAAAAATCACGTTTAAACCAAGTAATTGACATGATTTGTGGACGATTAAGATAAGAAAAAACGAAGTGACAATAAGTGTGAGAAAATATGATTATGTCGTCTTGGTCGTGCCGCTAATATAAACACTGCATCTACTAGCAATTAATAGTTTTCGATTAATTAAAAATCAAATATTTTAAAATTATAAAAAAAAAAAACAAACTTTGAATCTGTAAAAGGAAACTAGAAAAACACCAATCGCTGCTCTTCTTCGGCTTTCTCCATCTCCGATCAAATCCCGCGGTCCAAGTCTCAGAGAAGGTGAGACAAAAATGGCTATGGCTAGAGCAACATCTGGCCCCGCCTACCCGGAGAGGTTCTACGCCGCCGCGTCTTACGCCGGATTCGACGGATCTGAATCGTCGGCGAAAAACGTCAGCTCGAAATTCTCCAATGACACTGCACTGCTTCTCTATGCGCTCTACCAGCAGGTCAAGACACTTCTATTCCCTCGATCTATTGTTGATTTCACGAGATCTGGTGGTTTCCTTCGTTTGATTCATCGATTCGTATCCCTCTCGTCGAGATTTTATCAGATTTTCGAAATGACGCAATTCGCCTGTATGACCTAGCTTGATCGCGTTCTCGATCTTCTACCTGTGAATGTTGCTTGAGATTTGGTTATCGATTCGATGGAAAACGCGATTGTGATACTGTTTTAGTAATCAGATCTCGTGGATCGTTCGTCGTTTAATCTTAGCTTTAATTAGATCTTGTTATTGGTTCTATAACTTGATATGTGACTAGGCTCAGTGTTGATGATCTCTTTGGATTTGAACAATGTATACAGGCTACCGTAGGACCATGCAACACTCCGAAACCTAGCGCATGGAGACCAGTGGAGCAAAGCAAGTGGAAAAGGTTAGATTCGGTGTCTGCCGACACTTACGTTTCTCATACTAGTAGGAAGAAGCTTTGTGGTGGATGCAATTAGTAGATGCCTTAGGTTTCATCAGTTATTAGAGTAGAAGAATCCATATGCCTCATGAATCATGGAAATGGGAAAGGAGTATATTAGATGTAATGTAAGCTGCTAGATACAAAATAATAAAGCAGGATTTGTATTTGCAAGCATATGATTTTTTTTATGAATTCAAAAATTGTGTGACATGTTGAGGAAATGTGATTGCAGGTAATGTTATTATGCAAATACATCACAGAGCTTGTTATCTTTTTAGATGTTTGTTTTTGTGAGCTTTCCTGGGAGAAGTCTATTCCTAATGTTCTGAATCAATTCCATCTTTACTTAGTTGGCAGGGGCTCGGAACCATGCCTTCCATGGAGGCAATGCGTCTCTTTGTGAAAATTCTGGAGGTAAAACACAGAGACTTCTATGTCTAATTTTTTTAGACTTTACTAGAGAGTGGTGATCTAGGCTTGATTTCTTCCTTATTGCTCATATAAATTCAGGAAGACGATCCTACCTGGTATTCGAGGGCATCTAAAGATATCCCAGATCCTGTCGTAGATGTCCAAATCAATGTGAGTTTTGTATACCATGGGATTCTGTGTTCAAAACACGGGAGATACTACATATATATTTTGCCAGTAGTTCACTCTTCTAGTGCATTCATTCTCTATAGCAGACAACAAAAGATGAGCCTGTTGTTGAGAATGGGAACTCATTTAGCGAGACAAAGACAATTTCTGCTGAGAATGGAGGTTTGGCAGAAACCCAAGACAAAGATGTAGTCTCGGAAGACCCAAATACTGTTTCTGTATATAACCAGTGGACTGCACCCCAAACATCAGGCCAGCGGCCAAAAGCCCGTTATGAGGTAATATATTATCTTTCTCTTTTGGAAGAAATGAAAAAGGTGTCATTCATGTATCATCTCTAATTTCTAAGTTTTTTTTTTTGTATTTGTTTCAGCACGGAGCAGCAGTTATTCAAGATAAAATGTATATATATGGTGGAAATCACAATGGCCGTTACCTTGGTGATCTTCATGTAAGCAACTCATATGATTCAGAAGCATAAGCTGATTATTAATTGAAGGATTCAGTTTCATTTAAGCCTAACGTTGGCAATACCACTTTTGCTAACAATTCTTTAGCGTGTCTTCTGCTGAAAATACAGGTTCTAGATTTAAAAAGTTGGACTTGGTCGAGAGTTGAAACCAAGGTTGCAACTGAATCAGAGGAAACCTCTCCGACGTTACTATCTCCTTGTGCTGGTCATTCTTTGGTTAGTATTTAACTTCTTGCGTTTTGTTTTGGTTTCTACGTTTTGACTTTCCGGACTAGAAATATTCAGGACAGCGGTTCAGCTAAGAAAATAGTCTCTTCGTGAAATCCACTTGCAATATTAGTTTGTAACAAGACTTTTTTTTCCCATGCCTTCTTTGTTATTTTGTAGATACCGTGGGACAACAAATTGCTGTCCATCGGTGGTCATACTAAGGATCACTCAGAATCTATGCAAGGTAAGCGTTTATTTACCTTCGGAGACAGTTATTTGAAGGAGCTTTCTGGAATCTTTATTCTTACAATCAATTTTCTGCTGTTTCCTATCACAGTGAAGGTCTTTGATACGCATACCTCTACATGGTCAATGTTGAAGACATATGGAAAACCACCGGTATATATTCACTTCTCGCATGTTATTTCATTTGTTTTCATCACGTCACCTTTGCATGGAAATATTCCAGTCTTCTAAACACTTATTTTCTCGCCATCAAAGGCAAAAAAAAAGAAAGAAGCCATTTTTTCCTCTGCTCTTCCATAATATATCTACAGGGTTGATTTGCATCTGAATCCAAAAATTATTGATTTCGTTTTTATTCGGAAGTTATATGTGCAGTTTGGTTTCTTTAACCGAGACTTTGTTTGTCATTTATCTCTTGCTTTCAGGTTTCACGTGGAGGCCAGTCAGTCACAGTCGTCGGTAAAACTTTGGTGATATTTGGTGGCCAAGATGCGAAGAGATCACTTCTGAACGATTTGCATGTACTCGACCTAGAAACTATGACCTGGGATGAGATAGATGCCCTGTAAGATTTTAAGATGTTTTTGCATTTTTTTTTTCCGAAGAAGTAACCCATTTAAGAGTTGATATAACCAGAATACATTTAGAAAGACATTGTTAATGAAAGAATTGCAATCAGGGTTTAAACTGTTGTCAACTTGCAGAGGTGTGTCTCCGTCTCCGAGGTCTGATCATGCTGCTGCAGTGCACGCAGAACGTTACCTTCTTATCTTTGGTGGGGGCTCACATGCTACCTGTTTCGATGATCTGCATGTCCTTGATTTGCAGACTGTAAGTTAAGCTAAGCGTATACAGTATTTTGTAGCTGTCTTTCAAACGTCGGCGCCTGATATAAACTGTTACATATAGATGGAGTGGTCAAGACCAGCACAACAAGGTGAGGTACCAACTCCTCGATCTGGACATGCTGGCGTGACAATTGGGGAGAACTGGTTTATTGTTGGTGGCGGTGATAACAAGAGTGGTAAGGTTTATTCATTTTTTTCCTTGTTGTCTTTCCTTCCTTGCCATTTCTGTTTATCTCTCCAATAACCACATATAGGAATTGTGAAAAAAATGATATTTGCTTGGCTTTTTCAATTTCGTGTTGACTGATTGTGCTGCAACCTGGTAAATCACTGTAGGGGCATCTGAAAGTGTTGTACTAAACATGTCAACTCTTGCATGGTCGGTAGTGACTTTAGTTCAAGGACGTGTACCTCTTGCTAGCGAGGTACTTCAATGAACATTTATTATCCGTACCAATTTTCAAGATAGCTAAAAACTAGTAATTTAGCCTAATCATTTCTGAAACAGGGTAGTGCCATTTTAAGAGTCTTTGCTTATTTCGTTTTAATCTTGCAGAACTTAAGGGCTTATCTTCCTTTATTTTTCTTATGACAGGGATTAAGTTTAGTCGTTAGTTCATACAATGGTGAAGATGTGCTAGTTGCTTTTGGTGGATACAATGGACGTTACAACAACGAGGTAGAGACTATATTGTCAAGCCATAAGTTACCATTCTCTTGATTTTGCATTCAGTTCTGCTTCTAATTATTCCTCGGCTTTAGGTTAATCTGCTTAAGCCAAGCCACAAATCAACACTTCAACAAAAGACTCTAGAAGCGCCTTTGCCAGCTAGTCTCTCTGCTGTTAACAACGCCACGACCAGAGAAATCGAGTCAGAGGTTGAGGTGAGCCAAGAAAGCAGAGTGCGGGAAATTGTCATGGACAACGTTAACCCTGGATCAAAGGTATACATGATGTAGTACTGGTAGTGATTATAGTTACCCAAATCGCGATCATCACCACCTCTTTTCTCTTATTTTGATTTTCTGGTAATGAATCAACCAGGTTGAAGGAAACAACGAACGCATTATCGAGACTCTTAAAGCCGAGAAGGAAGAACTGGAGTTATCACTGAACAAGGAGAAGATGCAGACTCTCCAACTAAGGCAAGAGCTAGCAGATGGAGAATCACGAAATGCAGATTTGTACAAGGTAATAATAATAATAATACTTCACATAGTAACATCGGGAAGTCTCTCAGGATTTTTTTCTCTGATACATCTTATCTTTGTCCCGACATTTTATAGGAACTTCATTCTGTCCGTAGCCAACTTGCAACCGAACAATCAAGATGCTTCAAACTGGAGGTATTAATCCACTGGATCCATCACCTAGTAAGAGCAAAACCTAACTCGATCTCCTTCCGTTTGAATCTGCAGGTTGATGTTGCGGAGCTAAGGCAAAAGCTTCAAACACTGGAAACACTACAGAAGGAACTAGAACTCCTGCAGCGCCAAAAGGCTGCCTCTGAACAAGCCGCAATGAACGCTAAACGACAGAGCTCGGGTGGTGTCTGGGGCTGGCTCGCTGGAAGCCCTCAGGAGAAAGATGATTCGCCATGATTATTTGTTTTTTTTTTCTTCTTCCCGTATCCTCACTCCATATTTGCCTTCCAAGTAAAGAAAGAAAGATATTATGTTTTTTTTTTTTGGTCCGAGTTTCTCCCATGGTCTTCTTCCAATAAGATTTTTCTATACCCTTCCCTTTTTTTGAGCTTTTAAATTACTACTTGATGTTTACCTTTATATATATTACTTACGAAGTTAAGACTCATGTTAATTCTCTGTAATACAAAAGTATTCGCTTCTCTTTTTGAAATATTTGATAGTGGATGATCAACAACTAATCCAGATTTTACATCCTTTTGACATCACCAGTCATAGTAATATTCTTGTGGTAGCGACGGATGGTGCTAAGGTCATCTCATCACCGGTCATAGTAATTTTATTCTATTTTCACTTTTACACAATTTTGGAGAAAAAAATGGAGTTTTAAGCTAGAGATGCTCTAAAAAAATATATCACGTGTTTGGCCATGCCACCATCATATATGGTGTTACGAAGTTCCCGAAATGCCCTCTTAAGAAAAGTGAAACGTGTTTTTCATCTTCTCCCGCGTTCCTCGATTATGTGGCTACTGGCGTAATTATATCCCATAATTCAAAAAATAAACTAACCGATGATTTGACCCAACAAAATACAATATTATACTCAAAAGCTTTTGGATAACCGAGCACACAAATACAAATTATCAGGTCATAACCGAGTGATGTGGGAATGTTTTAAAGGGAGAAGTCAGAAGTTATGATTGGTATACTACTGTTAGGGTTGTAGAATAGGAGTTTTGGGAATCATTAGACGTAAGCCATCAGCTAATCTATGCTTGAGAAGAACAACTATTTCAAATATTTCCATACCTTATTATTGTGTATATTTTACATGTATTCTATTTTCTTTTTAACTCAATTATGATGCTAATATATAAAGGATTACACTGATGAATAAAGCAAATCAGCGATTGTTTATACTTTATACATCTCAACAAAACGCCTTAAACGCAATTGGGAGTAAGATGTTTAAGTATAGCATGGAAACAAAGGAAAGACAACATATATAGTTATCGTCTTATCGAGTCCCGCATGTGCACACCAGAAAAAAAAGTTATCGAGTCTCCAATGGTTTGATCCACGGCTTTGAAAGTAGTCTCGGATGTTTGGAACGCTCCCCTGATACATCAGATCCTCCCTCAATATGAGGACCACATCAATTTACTGGTTCCAAGTGCGCTAGGAATGGAAGATATGAGAGCATGGTTGCCTGAGAAATCAGGCGAGTACACTACAAAATCAGGTTATGCTATCTCAAAACTCAACATCACTCAAACAACACCTGAAAGCTTCAACTGAAACCAATGTATTTGGAATGTCAAGTGTCCCCCAAAGCTTAGACACTTTCTTTGGAAAGTAAAGCGTGATGCATTGTCTGTGGGAGATCTTCTGAGAAGAAGAGGAATCGAGACTGATGGGAAATGCAAGCGATGCAGTGGCGATGAAACCGTCCTCCATGTCTTCCTCACCTGCCCTTTCGCCGTAAAAGTATGGGACCTCACTCCTGCTCTATTCAAGCCAAACCCCTCTGTGGTGGCTTCTGTAATAGAGCTCTTCAAACAAAGCCAAAGAATGGTAAATCTCCCTCCGTCTGGAATCTCCCAACCTCTGTTTCTTTGGTTACTATGGACCTTATGGACTAGTAGGAACCGTATGGTATTTGAGGAAAAGATCTTCAATGAAAGGGAGGTTATCCTAAAGGCAATCAAGGATGGTCGTGAATGGCAAGTGGCTCAGCCTCTTAAGCCCCCGACAACTTCTCCAAAACCCCCCAAAACAGCTCAGAACTGTCGTCTAATACACAACCTAACTTCAACGGTACAATGTTTCTCTTACAGCGCTTGGGATAATGCGACTGGTAGGGGAGGAATGGGATGGATCATTAAGAAGCAAGACGGGACTACACTGCTCCAAGGCTCTTCTCACCGACGCTATGTGGCCTCAGCTATGGTAGCCGAAGCACTGGCCTTGAAAGAAGCTATCTACTCTGCTACTAATGCAGGTTTCACAGACTTACTCTGTCTTTCAGATTGTAAAAGTCTCACGGATCTCATCACAGGAAACTCTTCTGTGACTGCTATTCAAGGCATCCTCCACGACATTGGCGTGATGAGTCGATCATTGAATTCTATCTCTTTTTCTTTTATCCCTCGTACTAAGAACGAAGCTGCTGATAGATTAGCTAAAGCAGCCCTTGTTGTTGCTTCTCCTATCTCAGTTATGGTGTAAACTCTTTTCTTTTAATGCAAGTAATGAAAGGTTCGACCAAAAAAAAAAAAAGGAATAGGTGATTGATGCTGCTCTCTTATTTCCCTTGTCTAGACTTGCAGGCGATGCCACTCCAATTGCCTTTATTAGTTGCTTAAAATCACTCTCAAAATAGACATTTATGAACCCCAAGTAATTCACACATCACATAAGCACGCAAGTGCAGTAGCTTCTGCCTCCATTGATGCCTCTAGTCAACTCAAAGCTTCTAAGAAAACATAATGAGCTAAAAACCTAAAGGGTAAACCTCGCGGTTTACCCAACGTGTAATGTACATTGTCCTAAAAGCAACCAGAAATTCTCTGCAGTTCAGTTTCCAGCAAAGAAAAACTAAACTCATAAAATATATACAACGTAACACAAAAAAAAAAAAAAAAAAATTCAAATCACATAACTGAATACTCCACCTAATCTTGAAAAATCCATAGGACTAAAAGAGAACAAAATAAGCAAATCACATTAACCAGTGGAATCGTAATTAGTTCAATTCAACCCAAGAGTAGAAATCCGATCGAGATGTTTTTGACTTTTATAAAGTATTGTTCAATTGATCCTTCCTATAACACTTTTAGAAAGCTTTGTTAAGAAAATTCAGCTTACGTTTTCTACTGCGAGAAATGATGTTGACATTGTTAACCATTAGTATACTATTTAAGGCTTTTTATTGTTTTACGCGTAAGAGTGTTACAGTGAAAGATAAATGTACTAATTATAGATACCTAATTATAAACGCTGAAAAATTTCATGATCTATACATTGGACTCAATTAGACCCACGTTCAAGTGAGAGACTGTGTTTATAATATATTTTTGAGAAAAATACTTGGATGTTGTATATAATTTATTACAAACTGAATACCGTGATAATATTTTTTAATCAAATAAATCATTTTTTAGGAAGAATTACATATTTAACATAAAGTTTGAAAACATAATTGTATATGATAAACCTAGGATAAAGACTATATGAACTCCTGAAAACAACAGTCTAAATTTTACAGTAAGACTAGAAAAAAAGAGGCATAAATATGTGCTCTAACCTCAATGTAAAATCATATACACCAATAAACTAAATACAAAACCCTAATTACTGACCTGCTTAACCAAAAATTAACTAGTCTTTTTCATCAAGATCCTTTATATATTAAACCTTGTAGACAATACATATACGATTAACCTAAAATAGCTCTATTGAACTACTTGGAACCTCGAAATGAAAATTTAGTTTTTATAAAATTAAAATTAAAACCAAAACCAAAACCTATGCAACAAAAGCAAATTTACTTAAAATAGAAGGGACTACACAAACTATGGTAAATCTTGTTGCAGCGGATTATTTCCCTAGTATTTCGAATTGCACACAAGTTTTTTCTCTAGTTGCTTTATGGGTTTTTGACTGTCAAAGACTGAACCTTTGAAGAAAGGTTGTGCTGCTAAAACTCCAAAACTTCTTCAAAGCAAGGAAAAGGTGGATTTTGATCCTTCTATTTTTTCTTCATTATATGGGTGTTGTGATGATGTTAATGTTGGTGTGAGTTACAAGAAAAGAGTGTGCTTTCGTTCTTTGTATTTTCTAAGACACTTCCATGATTCTTCTTCAGTTTCTAAGATCTAAAGGGTTTCTTGATGTTAAAAGCTAAAATCTTTTTAGAAGAAAAGATGATGTTGTTGTCCCTCTTTCATTCTTGTCTATGTGTATTAATGCATTAAGCCCTAGATTGTCTTTCATACGAAAAAGAGTTGCTTTTTTTTTGTTGAAGTTCCCTATACTTCTTACGTTTCTGAAATTTTATGGGTTGTAGATGTTAAAGATTCGAACTTTTTCAGTGAAAGTGCGTGACATCTTGCTTCTCAGTTAGCTTTTGGGCTGAAACTTATGTTAAAGATTAGATCTTTTTCAGCGAAAGTGTATTTTATTTCATCTTCGTTCTCGGTTAAGTTTTCTTTTTGACTGAGCTTCACTGTTCCTCTTCCGTTTCTGAATTTTTATGGGTTTTAGATGTTAAAGATTAGACCTTTTCCAGTGAAACTTACTCGATGATCTATCTATGTAGGTGATTGTTTATTTCTATGTCGAACAAGATGTACAAAGGTTCTCTTGGAGGTAAACCCGGCAGAAAAAATCAGAATGCCCAAGCTAAACAACACGCTGATGAACTAAAAAAGGCTGAAGGATCATCTTCCAAGATAATCACAGAACCAATGTACAGAAAGGTATATCTTACCATTTTAATATTTTTGATTAAGATATCTGAATTAAGTGTTCTAAGTTTTACATTTGTGATAGGTGTTCCATGACATAAGGAAAGATTGGAGCTTAGGAACTGGACAGATTATTGGACCCGTAATGAACCAAGGTTTAAAAGGTAATATGTGACTTTACTTAGAATCATATAATCAAAAATAGTTAAAATTATATTGTGAATAAAACTAACTAGCAATTGTTAAATTTAAAATGTAGATATATGTTGGGCTGTCTGTTTTTCTCGCCTTTCACAGGCTAATCACAACATAGACAATCCCAATAATCCACTTGAGTTCTCTTACAATGATTTGATCAATCAAGTGAAGCCTAAGAAGAAAGAAGAGTTAGCACTGTCCAATCTCAAAAAAGCTTTTAGGCTTATTAAAGACCCTGGAATGTTGAAAGTGTCAACAACAAGACATGGAGCAATGGTAAACTTTTGCATTGTTGCGTGATTATTTTGTATTAGCTAGTGCATCTTTATAGTTATCTAACTGGATTCCATGTAATTACATTTTACAAGGATGGAGGAGATAAAGGGCAGCGTATTAAATTTGACTTTGATCTTTACGAAGATGTTGATGCTGCGTACATTCAACAGTTGTTGGATGACTCCTATCCTGTTGCACTGAGGTTACAGTTGGATTTTCAATTTTCATCAAATAAGGGGGAGGTTAGTACAGAAGTTACATATATTTTATGTAGTTATGAGTTTGACCTGGAATGACAATTGTGTTAGATTTTCCACTGACTTTGGATTATTTGAATAAGCTAATAGTAAATGTTAAATATTTTTCATGCAGATCTACTATTTGCCAAGGAAGGAGATCATTACCCCGAGCAGTCGACTACACAGCATTATTCTTATGGGTTAAAGAAGGGAAGCTCTACTTCATTGGTCAGAATTCATGGGGTACAGGATGGGGTTGTGAAGGCTATATCCAAATAGTCATTGAAGAAAAATGTGACATCATTTGTCTCAAGCATTAATCAGCAGGGTCTTCAGACTTTTTCAAGTATTAAGGTTGCGAGACATGAAAGTTTTTCCTATTTGGTATTGATGAATTTCTTTTAACCACAAAGAATGATTGTGAAACTCACTGTTATTTAAAGAATCTTTGGAGATAGTATTTAAAGTATTTTGTAAACAAATAGTTGATGACTCAGAAAATAGGATGAATAAACTTATGATAATATGATAACATGCTAGTTATATTCATTGTTAAGAAGAAAAGAAAAAAAAACACAGGTCACAAGACTTGATTAGTCCAGCCAACGCTAAACAAATTTTCATAGGATATCCTTGACATATAACTAAAACATAGTTTTAAATCCAGGAAATATGCAAATAATTTAAATGTAGAGGTTGACATACAAACTAAAACATAGTTTTAAAATCCACGAAGTATGCAAATAGTTTAAATGTAGAACATAAACAAGAAGCATTGTTGAATCTCTTTTCACTGCTTCCTTCCCTTCCATCAACTTGGTTACCTCATTCAAGTGCTCTCTTCCATCGCTTCAGTTACTCTTTATAACTACCATATTGACAGTAAAAAAGGAAATCAGATGTGAACTGTGTAACCGATTGCCACTATATACGATCAAATGCTCTTCTAACCAAGTGTAGAAATTATAATTGCATCACAAATACAGAGGACACCAATAGCAGGTTATTATGATATGTTTAATAAATCAACAAAAATGTGATTCTCTCTTCTAGTCCAACAAAGAGAGCTTATACATTACCCCTGTTTAGTGTTTAGGTGATGGTGGAGCGGGTCTGCAAAAGATGGGATAAGTAATGCCTGCAGACCAAACCACCTTAGCCTGATACTCCACGGGAGGCGCATCAGGAGAGTCAGATTCTCTTGCAGCAAAGGTGATGTAGTACTTAGTCTTGGCTCCTGGGTCGAAATTAGCCCTCAATAAATGCTCGAATTTCACATTCTTATTGTTTCTTCGGTTGTGTTTTTCAACACATTCACATGCCATGTTCCCGACGAACTCCCGACCCGTGATACCTCCATACATTTTCGTTTCAAGATCCCGATGCGAGGCTACAACAATTCCAGACCAAGTGTAAAAGGGGAGTTTACCCGATGACTCAAAGAAACCCTTAAAAAAAAAAAGCAGTGATCTTTAGCTGTTAAAAAAAAAAAAACATAACAAAAATGATGATAATATTACTACCTTGGTTTCGATGACCGTGCGATTGTAATAACGTGCTCTTTCCTGTAGATCCTCGTCTGAGTACTCGCTGTCGTCAGAGGGATGATATTCCCGCCCATCGAAACTATCCTTCTCCCAATAGAGATCACTACCTTCCTCCTCCTCCTCATCTCCGTCGACTTCCTCTTCGCCGGAATCCTCCTGATCGTCTGTTTCCTCCAACTTGCGCTTCCCTAGCAAGGACGTGTCAACGCCGGTGGAAGTTTCCATTGGCTCCGTCTCGATCGACGATTCCTCGCTTGATTTTGTATCCATGTCGATTGTCAAACCCTAATTTCCCCTTTCGATCCCAATTTGTTTTTTTTTTTTTTTTTCTGGTCTTTTTAAGTTGAGCTCAGAAGAAGACACATGTTTATTATGTAATAAAACAAACTTTTTTTATCTTATTTACATAATAACCCCTTCCTTTCTTGCATATTGACAATATAATACAATTTGAGCGGCCCAACGTCAATTGTGACTTTTTTGGCGGTCGAAAATCGTTATTTAATATGCAACTAATGTTTTAAGTTCATAAATTTGTTGTTGGTTTTGATTCGATTTAAAAAATCTAGATATCCTTAAATTTTTGATACAAAACAAAAATTAATAATTAATAATCCGTTAAAACCAAAACAAATCACATATAAAAAAAATTACAAAGTCATATATCTGCTTATTTACGAATAGAAGTATATCTACAATTAATTAGAGAGTAGTAAATGTATAATTCTATATAGTTATTAATTTTGCATATAATTTTAATAATTTCATTAATAAAATTACTTTTAAAAGTATGAAATTAAGAAAGAAATATAAAATCTTTATAAAACCTACAATTGTATAAAAAATTTATGTTTTATAAAATAAAAAATAATTTTAAAAATTTATTAAACATATAGTGTCACTAATTTTTTTTTGTTTTATACTATAAATAAGGTATTTTATGAAAAAAAACTTGTATAGTTTTTTAGATTTACTTGTACTAAACAACATAGACGAGATATTCGTAATCCGTAAATATTTGCAAATATCTATAAAATTTTCAGATATTTGTATTTTTCAAAATAATACAAATCTAAAAATTAGATATCTGTCAACTCTGTAGCAAATCATAAATTTACGGTATTATTTTCTATGTGCTCACCCCTAATCCTAAGTTTGCATCTGCTGACATATGTAAACTGATATTGCATGTTGATGTCAAGTTAAATAGTTGTTAGAACATTTCCAAAAGTCCTTTTATTTTAAAGTTTGGCAAAACCTCAAATATAAAGTTTGTGGATGTTTCTCTGCAAAAGCAAAATCTTATACTAAATCTTAAATTTTTTGTATTTTATACAATATATATACAAGAAAAGTATTATAAACGAAATTAGTAAATAAAAAATTATATTATAGTAAAATACTGTAACTAAATAAAAACATACCAAATAATTCATTAAAATTTAAATAAACGAAATAGTTATTTATTATAATTACTTCCATAATGATCTTATATATAATCAATTAAGGCAACTTGATATCACGTTTATCTTTAATAATAATGTTATGCATAATAATGTACGATGTTATTATACCATGTAATAATATTATTTAGCCTTTGTATAATATTTGGTTTAGTATTAATGAAATATTTTGTATCAAAAAGGATTAACAAAAAGATTATTAACATTATTTGAAAGTTATACAAATAAAAGGACTAGAAAAACAAAGAACCTTAAATAAAAAGAACATTATTTGATGTTTCACTGTACAAATATTTAAAAAAAAATAAGGTTTTAAAATTGCTTTTGAAATACATAAAATTTTATATTTGAAGTTATAAATAGGTTTTTGGAGATACTCTTAATGTTATGTATATATACGTTTGTGATGTGCGACTAATGTTGGCTTATGATGAGCGACCTGGATAATGTGACAACTGACAATACTCTCCATGTAAAAACTAACGTAGAAACGAGTAGTCACTTTTGTACTCCGAAATATTGTCTAGCTGTTTTCCATTATTGTGAGTTTGTGACAACCTGATTGGATCAAAGGGATGGTCACTGTTGGAAGATAAAATAAAAATATTATATCATTGTAAATAACGCAACAACTGAAGTGAAAAAATCATGTCATCATATACATGTTCTGTCATCTTTTTTTTTTTTTTGAGCAACACATGCTCTATCATCTATGCAAGCTGAAGATTGAAGAGAGATTTTATTGTGTTGTGAGAGCTTCGTGGATATATAACAGTATCTTCTCTTGTGTTTCTAAGCATTGAAACATCTCAGCAGTGCAGCTAGTTATATGTGCAAAAATCTATATTAAACTTTTGTTTTCTTCACTAATGTCATATTTTTTTTAGTACAAAGATAAGAACAAAAAAGTGGGTTTACTACGTTATTTGAAAATCCATAACAAATTATAAAATATTTGAATTTCTGATAGAATTTATTTATTGACGGTGGCAAATATGTCTGATAGAACTTATTTATTGAATAAATATAAACGTATTTTATTCACATATCTGTAGAGTGAAACCCTAATTCTTTTCACATGCAGATCATAACAACCTACCTTTATCATATTTTTAGCACGTTCAATTCTTCCTTGTAAAAAGAGGAAAACAATTTCACGGTAATGCCATCACTTTCTACTTCATGTCACGTTGTATCATATAATAACATTAATTTATATAAGCTGAGTATGCGTATATATGTATATATATATATACATATATTTGTTTATATGTATCAAGTAGTGATACTTATGGAATTTTCATTCATCCATTTTTTGGTTCTCTATTAGCTTAATAGTGGCTTCGGCAATATGCGTCGTGAATATTTGAGTTTTGTAAAATTAAATTTGCTTGCATTAGTTTTCAAATATAATAAAAATCAAATTTTCACTGTATATCTAATATTTAAATTATTGTCTGCTATTAAAATAAGATATTTCATCATATCTAGAAGACTAGAACTTGGGGTTTAGATAGGATGTGTGAAAATATGGGTTGGGTTTCCACTTTACGAATTTTTGAGTTTCTTTTGTGAGATAAAATATACAAAAACAATTTTAAATAGAATGGAATGATCGATGTACTATGTTAGAAAATATGTATTAAAGGTTATATATATATATATATATATATATATATATATTAAACAAATCTAAGAGATGTTTTTCTTTAAACCCATTCTATTGCCAAATTAAGACAATTTGATATAATGTGTAATGTATTAATAGGAAAATTTTATTCATAAATCTTATTATATTAAGTATTAATCTTTTTGCTGAATTTTGTCTAGCAAATAATTGGAGTTGATTGGTAAATGTCGTAGCTTTAAATTTTTTTATTTAAAATTTAAGTTGTAGATTTTGTGATTTTAACTTTAAATTTTATTGTTGTAGGCTTATTTCAAAGTTTTAAAAACACTAAACATAAAATTGTAGAAAATTTAATTTTTAGAGCCATTATATTTTTTTAAAAAAATTTTGGACACTAGCTTTAGTTTTTATTAATATTAATAAAACTTGTTTGCTTCAATTAACACTAGCATCCAACACCAATCACCCTCGATGACTACATCGCACTACAAAAGGCGACCAAGAATATTTGAACTTCAACATTAGACGAAAATTAAAAAACTCCACCGTTAAAGTTACTATTTATTTTCAGAGTTACTATTTATTTTCAGAAAGAGAATGAAAAACACTTCCTTGCAAGTTTTGCTACTTTTTTTTTTTATAACTTTGGTGTGATCTCAAAGGCTTTCTAGACCCAATGATTAATCACTAAGAAGTCCATAGAAATCCGGGTTTTTTGCCACTTAAAGTGTTCATGGGTGACCAAGAGGAATCGAATCCATGACGAAAGTTCCAACTGAAACCCATTTACCACTAAGGCAAGACCACTTGATTAGTTTTGCTACTATTTTTATCTTTTTACTTTTGTCTTTCGTAAGTGCAATTTATTTTCCAGTCTTCATTCAACATTTTTTTTCATTTTGTAGTTTACTACTATATAACATCATATATTTGTATGTTAAAAATAAGAGAATGATTTTTTGGAATCAAAACACGTGTTACATAATATAGGAATCTTGCTTCAGTTTGAACTTATTTGGTTTTGTTTTTTTTTGTTTATCATGAAGAAAAGATAAGGCATGAAAAATGAGTTGAAGTGAATTTCTCCAAAGATCTAGTAGTAGTCCAAGTGATCTAAATTGTGTAAGTCCCTGTGAACCAGATACTCCACATTGTGATGCTGGGATCGGAAGTAATTTTTTAAAAAATGTATATGCTTGAAAGAAAACCATAATCTGTGAATAAATCGTATTCATTACTTAAATTCCATCTAAACTCAGTGCGGATTCTTAGTTACTTGATACTTAAATTAGTGTAGTACACAAGTCTTTCTTGGACATAGAACACAGTACAAATCAAGATAGTAGATACACTACAAGTCTAGTCCAGTACAAATCAAGATAGTAGATACACTACAAGTCTACAATCATACAACAGCTTGGCTACCTCTTTTAAAGGATAGCGTCCATCGCTTCCAACCAGCACAATGGTAAGATAAAATTATCAATAATAATAATCCAAATCAAACATTTGAAAATCTCAGCAATGCAGGCTAATTATATGTGCAAAACATATATAGTATTACAGTTTTGTTTTCTTCACCTAATGTCACATATATCTAGTACAAAGATAAGAACAAAAAGTTTAGATGCACTATAATATTCGAAATTCTATATTAAATGGTGACAACTTGATATGCTTTGATATTATGGAAAGGTTGAAAATATTTATTTATCTTATTAAAACCAAAGAGATTTTGTTGCCAAAAATGTGCCAAAGAGATCTATACGGATTAGCTTATAAATTTTTGAAATGTAATAAACTTGTGTTGTCAAAGTCATGGTCAAACATTTCCATATTCTAATCATGCTTTCCATATTGGATTAAATTCATGGTCAAATCAAATCTAATATTAACTCTTCAAGATATCTGGTCAAACCATAACGTACCATTGCACTATATAAAGAACGATGAAGAATTGTTAGCAAAATTATAATATTTTCTTTGGAGAATGAAGAACGTTTCCTTCAAATTTATGTTCTTGGTTGCTCTTGTTTCTCTTGTCTTTCGTAAGTAAATCTACTTCCCAGCCTGTAGCTATTTTCGTAAACACTCTTCACTTTGTAGTTTAATACATTAACGATGGAATCATATATGTTTACAAAAAGAAGAAATGATAATCTATGCAATTAAAATCCATGTTATCTTTTAAATTCATGTGATAGGTTACGATCAAGAAGTTTTACATGTGAAATCTTTTTTTTTTTTTTTTTGAAACACGTTTTACATGTGAAATCTTCTGATGGAGATTAATTAGTCTTTTTGTATTTTCTTGTTTATAATTTTTTTTTGCTTGGCTAACATATTATCACATTTGTAGGACAAGATCTCGTGGAGGGTAGGGCATTGGTTCCAAATAGAGGCGGCGGGAATTATCACGACCCGGTTTGTAACCCGTATGATCCCAACTGCGTCAAACCTTGTAATCCAGAGAATCCAAATTGCGCCATGAAACAAGGTGACATGGATACAAATAAAGCCGACGGGAACTATCACGACCCGCCTTGTGACCCGTATTATGATCCAAATTGCGTCAAACCCTGTAATCCAGAGAACCCAAATTGTTAATAGAACTAAGGCATTGGATAAGGTCTAATAGGATATTTATTAAATAAAATGTGAATGTATTTACTCTCATATTTGTAATTACATGATATTTCATATTCATAATAATAATATTACTTACGAGTAATCAAAGATTATTGTAATTTCAAACACACCAAATCTTTTATTCAAAGGAAAAAAATACCACAGTGTAGAAATATTCTTTTTAATCAAGATTTAAGCATATACAAATCCATGCAACGATCTTCACATTACTCTGTCATCATCATAAACAACTTCATTAATAAAATCCTACAGAAACCAAACATTCAAACCTCTGTTCATCGAAATGGAGCCAAAGGGCTAGGGCTGTTGGGAACCCTAACACACCTCAGCTCTCTACAGACTTGATCCAACATCCCAAGAAAATCCCTAACAATCACAAAGATCCTCAACGGGTTCTTGTCATCGCCCCTCACGTCTCCGTGAAAATACTCAGCGATCTCTCCAACCCTCTCCATAATCCTCTCCTCGTCTTCCCTCAACTCCTCCAAGCTCTTCTCTCCGTATCTCAAGAACGAGCTCATCGAACTAACAAACGCTCTGTTCTCTTCGTTGCTCGCTAGACACCTCAACTGCTCTAGCCCGTCTCTCAGATTCGACACCGAGCTAACGAGTCCTTCAAGATCAATCGTTGCCGTCTTCTTCACGTTACGTAGCTCAGTGTTAAGACCCGAGACGAGATCTAGCCCCATCCTTCTGTAATCCTCCTCTTTCTCCTCGGCTGTTCTGTTTTTGTTTGGTCTCTGGTTCATAATCCGTCCCATGATGCTGTCTGAAACCCTGATTCCCTCGGACCTAGATATCTCTTGCACGACGAAGTGGAGCAGAGTTGTCTTTCCGTCTGTGCCCTTGACATCAGATAGCTTGAGGAGAGCGTCAAGCTTGAAGGCTTTTGCGCCGCCGCGTATGGTTCCTACATTCATCCTGTTACCAGTCTTGAGGACAGCTTCTAGAAGCTTCAGGAATAATCTGCTTGACTTCAGCTCCTTGCAAGCTTCCTAATTAGGTAACTTTTAGTATTAATCACCCTACCTTGTAATGCAAGCAATCAACAAATAAAGATAAATGAAGTAATACCTCAAGCATTGAGAAGGAGTTTCTGAGATGAACCACTTCGTCTTCAAACGTTTCTCTATAAAGCATTGCTTCAGCTCTTTGAAACGCAAATGGAACTCCCACAAGCGCCCTGAGAAATTTCTCAGCCGAGCCAAGCTCATCAACTGCTCCTTTGTAGCTACACAGCTTTAATTCTTCTTCTTTAGTCGGCACCATCTTCACCAACGCTTCTAGTTGCTGTAAACACAAGCCTTCCCCTGAAACAAAAGAAACGGTTGACAATCAGACCAAGTCTGCACTAAGTCCTATTGGAAGTCAGATTTTTTTAAATAATACTCCCTCCATTTTATTTTACATGTCGTTCTAAGTTTTTCATGCAAATTAAAAAAATTACTAAATTTAATATTTTATCCCCAATTAGTACATTGTTTTATTTGATTATGTCAATTAATGAGCTAAAAGAATATATGTAAAATTTGAAAAAACTATAAAAAGTATCAAGACATAAAAGACAACTAAAATGAAACAAATTTTAAACTCTAAAACTACATCCATATGAAACGGAGGGAGTATTAAGTTCGATGAGATCGATCTGAGCTGATTTTAGTTTACCTTTCCCCAAGGCAGAGCAGATTTGATCAGCTGTTGCATTTAGAGCTTTCAAGAGAATGGTAAAGTTCTGAAGTCTTTTAGGTTCAAGAAGGTGTTTCCCTGGTGATGGAGTCTTACACCTCCCTTCTTCGTTCTTCGAGGAGGTTTGCATTGTGTACCCAAATAGAGACTCGATCATCTCTTCATCGAATCTGTGTCATCCCACAAGACAAAATACACAATCAAACATTGTTGATTGTGGTTAAGGGACCAAAAGAAAGTTGTAAAACTTACTCAAAAGAGCTTGTTCTGATCTTATCCCAGACCATGGTTCTGTCCGGTGTAGCCCTCACTTTATCCCAGTGAAGTGGTTTCAGCTTAGGTAACGGAGCTCCGTCTTTACCTAACGGTGTACGTTGAGAGAAATCAAGAGACAGAGGAGGCGGCGGCGTCTTGTTCGTTACTTGAGGTTGTTGTAGCGACCGTGGCGGCGGCGGCGGTGGTGGCGGCAGAGGTTTAGAGGATGAAGCAGAAACTTTTGCTGATAACTGCGACGAAAGCGTCTGCGGTTTAGCCGTTTCCTGCGAAGACAGAGTGTGAAGAAGTCCTCTGTTTGAAAAATGCGGAAGCGGTGGTGGTGGTGGCGGCGGCGGATGAGATATTCCTGAATGCTCAGGAATATCTAGTTCCCGTTCTGAGAAGCGTTGAGAGGATCCAATACCAGAGACAGAGGAAGAAGAAGCGTTCGAGAGTCTTGGATTTGAATACTGAGAGCCACCACCAACTGAATGAAAAGACTCATCATCCTCCTCTGAAGCAGAAACAGAGTGCTCTGTTTTATCATCACCATTTTCTTGCACCGACACAATCTCTTTCGTTGAGTAACTACCAGCATTGTCCGAATCTAATAAAATCTCCGTTTCCACGCTTGTCTTAACCTCTTCTTCACGCAACTCATCATTATTCTCCGTTTCTTTAACGGGAACAGAGCTCTGTCTCTCCAAATCGACACCGACCGAGTTTAAATACAAGAAGTCGAGAGTCGGGTTTATGCTAACCTTCTGAGACTTCCTCTGTTTCCGTTTAAACGACAGCGTTTTACCGTTCTTCTTTCTGACTCTCGAGCAGAGACAGAGCACCACAACTACGCAAACCACGAAACCGATCCCACAAGCCGTTGAAACGACCAGAGGTACAAAAACTCCACCTTTCTCGTGTTTCCGACTCTGAGTCTCGTGTTGTCCCGGCGGATGCGTCCGTTGAGGCAGCGGACGGCCGAGATGCGGCGGGATTGGCCGCTGAGGAGCTGGAGAGTACGCCGGAGACTCCACTGGACCACCGTTTGGAAACGGAGACGGCGAGGGAGCCGGCCAAGGAGACGTGGCGAGGTTTCTTCGCGGGGGAGTAGAGGGTTTGATCAAATCGAGTAAAGCTCTGAACTTTTCAAAAACCGCGAACTTTCTCTTCCCGCCACCGTCTTCTCCGACGAGTTTTCCGATCTGGGTCCGGTATCTCTCATCTGCACAAATGCTACAGCATTGTAATGATATTGCCACTACAATGATCATGAGAAAGATCTGACGAAAGTAAACCATCTTTTATGCTCTGTTTACAGATCTTTTCTTATGTAATAAAAAGGACAAATCTTCACGTCTATAAATCACAAAAAGGAAACCAATTTATTATACAAAACACTCTTTTTATTTATAAAATCTTTGGTGTTCTTTTGTTTCAGACTTTAATGCTACTCCAAGGAACCCCTGAACTCTGCAACTGTAGTTGTACTGGTAATGCTAACACCTTCTTTCTCCATTAACTCTCTTTGCAGTGTAACACTTGCTAATTTTTGCAATTTATACATACCCACCAGTTTAATAATCTCTTAAATAAAAAAATATCTACTTTTGTTATTAAACAAATTGAATAAATGGACTAATGTCAGTTTTAACATCATTAGATTTTGGCATTTTGCAGTGTGTTAAAGTGAGAAGCTTTTTAGTTTAAGTTGAACGCTGCTCTTCTATTTAAGGAGGAGATTAAAAACAGTTTTATAAAGAGACAATCTGATAAGCAAAGGAGAGAGAAGCATGGAGGTGTTGGTGTGAAGTGGGTCCTGGCTATTGTTGGCTTGTAGAAACATTTGGTAATTTACTGTACAAGCTTTCCTTGTTCCTCTCAACCCACCATTGTTTTATGAGGCAAATACAATAAATATTTATTTGTATTTATTGTATAGAATTTATTCTTGTGTTGTATATGAATGTGTATATTTTTTCATAAAAAAATCTGAATGTGTATACGCATACCTAATTACATTCACATGTTTTTCTTACACATACCTAATTACATTCATATGTTTTTCTCATTAGTTATTTAAGGGGGTTTTTAATAACTCTTTGAAAGCTGTTTGTTGTGGTAGTTTAGTGACAGAATGTGTAACTTGGCATTCCAGGTCAAACTTAAGAGTTGGAAAATATTGTTAGAAATATGTAAGATATTTAAATGAGAACATAAATTTCTGTATAGAAACAAGATAGTTATCAAACAGTATGTTATAAGATATTATTGTGTCTCGTTTGGGCACATCCTCTCTGGCTCTCTCAGTCCTATATGAAAGATTGATATCTTACTACAGAGACAATAAGAGAAGATAAATAATTCACCCGTATGTATTATAATCTTACATTTATTCTTACGGTTTCTGTTTCCGAAGCTTCTGATGAATTAAAAAACTAAGAACTTTAATTGGGTTCTGGTATAACAGACCAATAGGTGGGTGGTGACGAAATATAATTGAAACAATAATTGAAAAAGCTTCCCAAAGTGAGATGGTTACTTCATAGTTTCACAATGTAGGTGTGAAAGATTGTTTGGTAGGATATGATGTTGATTTCCTTTGGGATGTTCTAATACTATTAGTTTAACATAATGAACTGCTTTTAGAAAGGTAGCTTTTGATTGCGCTTTTAAGAATAGTTCTAAATAAATGATCGAAGTAAGATAAATGATTGCTTGGTATCTAACATATCGTATGACATGTGTGTCCTACGAAATAAGCATTGGAGTGATGAGAGATTGGATTAGAGAAATGTATTTACTTTTTCAAAAAAATTAAGAGGTTAAGATTCTGAGAATTGTGTTTCAGTCCAATCTCTCATCACTTCAATGATAGACGTCTAAACATGGGAATGTAATTATTCGTAGTAGATCCACATATTTAACTATTGAGATTGAAACTGAGATCACTAGATTTCTATACCATGTTTGTTACCAATTGTTTTCACTTTTATTATTTGGTTCAGTTAACTACTTTGTGTCAGCAACTTTGACCTACGTGGGGCCAAAAGCTGGATGGACTTGTCTTGAATGATATTCAACGTATATACAATAATTTGTTATTATTGGAATAGTATACATACTTTTTCCGATTTCCGACGAATATTATACAAACCCGGTTCTCTCTTTTCGTCAACATATACAAACCTCAAAAAAGTATATACATATTCTTTTATCACAAAAATATTTACATTGAACTTGCATTAAGTCAAAATAACCTTTATTAGCTCCGTATTTCATGGTATAAAAGTAGATCACTTGAGACTGTCGATCGCGGATAAACAATGCAACTGTATATTTTATTCAAGATTAAAAAGACAATGGGACCAACAACTGAAAACACCAGTATAGTATAAACCAGAAATATAACATCAATTTAATGTAAAATATATTCCCGGTCATAATAATTAGCAGCTATATATGTGTATCATAAGTATATTCGACTACGTGATTCTCTAACAAATATATATCTACGTTATGTAGCATAAGAACTAAATCGACGATACATTCATCCTACGCGGTCATGGTACCGTAGATCACGTAATGATAACGTGAGTCATTACATTTTTTTCAAAATGTGGGTGTTACTTATCAATCAAATAAACTAAACGAGTTTAGAAGTCAAAAGATTTTAAAGTCAACGTATCGAGAACACCAGTGTGACTTGTGAAACCATGATTCGGGGATGATTTTTGCAAAAAGTATCTCACCTTTTGTCATAATTAAAAGTTGATAGCGGAAAGTTACAACTTTTTGTCAGCATTTAACAGAGCCATTTCAAAAGAGTTTATCAATCTATGTTATGTCTATATCTAGTATAAAAATAAAAGGAAATCCATATTTACAGAGAGTTGTTTGTACCTACTTTGTCTTGAGAATAAAGTAAAGAAACATTTCAGAGAAACAAACAAAATTTTAAATACAAATATACTAACCAAATGAATTGTCGGATGTATCACATGGTTGCTCTAGAGGTTGTAGATTCAATTCGACAGAAAATAATAATAAAATAATCAATTTATTACTTTTTTTTAAAATCGAAATTAAATAATTGCCGAATATAGGAGACGTGAAATTAAGTATCCAATCCAGAGAGAAGAGAGAGAAACTAGATCTATTTTGGGACCGGCGTACGGCCTGCGCGTGAGCGCCTGTGCCGTCGCCGGAGTATTTTCTCTTTTGCCGAAGTTGTTCTTCTTATCTCCTTCTCCGCCGTCCTGTCAACGACCGTCTTGTCCGAGCTCTGGTACCGCAACCATCCCTAACAGTGGCTCGGCTCTTGGAGTAATGACGCGCTCGATTGGAGGTCCACGGTGGAGAGGGAGCGCCTTACATGCTCGATTGTGGTGTTTTTCCGGGAGATGGAAGCTAATCTAGTTCCGTCGTCTTCGGTTTTATGCGGGAGGTGGAGGCTTACTCAGATCTACTGTCGCCGTCTTTAGCTTCCGGGAAGGGGAGTCTCCTTCAGCTCCGCCTTCGCCGGCTTTTAGTTACGGAGAGTGGAGGCTTGCAAATCTCCGCGTTGCCGCTTAGAAACCCGGTGTCATTTGGGTTAAGGTTACTAGTTTGATTTGTGTCAAGTTCGGTGAGGTTGCCGTTAAGGTGGGTGTTTGGGTCACTGCGAATGAGATATCGTTAGACGATGAAGCTCTCCGGCGATGGTGACGACTTTGAAGGGAAGAAAAGCAGTGGTTCTCGGTTCGCTTGTCTAGGGTTTGAAGTGATTCAAAGTCGGTGGAGATCTCGGTGATCGATTGAACTCGCCGGCGTGAAGACAATGCGGTGAAGAACGATTATGGGTTCGTTGGAGGCTTGTCAGTTACTGAGCTCCGACGAACGAGGATTTCGATGGTGTTGTTCCGGCGGCGTAGAAGTGGAGGTGGTCAAGTTGAGGCGGTTACGACGCGTGACACGTTAATGGAGCAGATTTTTCCACGTGTCGAGCCAGCCTCCTCGACACGCTATCCGACTGGGTCGTGCGGCTTCTGAGTTTGGGCCGAGGGCCCGTTTAGCTTTTTTATTTAGTCCGTAATCTTTTGGGCTTGTAGCCGTCTTTTGCTGTAATCGGGCTTCGGCCGTTTACTGGGTCTGTCCCATTTATCTAATTTTAAAAAAACTTTGACGGAAAAAAAAAAAAGGAGACGTGATTGGGTAAAGGGTTTACAGTACAATTGCGAGATTTGTCTCTGTCACGACTCACGCGTACGCAATTGATAGAATCTGTCCCTTTTCTTTTAATAAATGCTAGTTAAGAGTGCTCACCCAACAATGGTGCCACTATCCATAAACGGGCCTAATTAAAGGTTTCCGTTACAAGCCCATATCCATTAATAAAGGCCCATTATAAATAGTAGACAGTTGGTTTGTTGTTAATACATTTCGCGCTTCGCCGCAGCTTTCAGGCTTCCATGGCAATCCCGCCATAAAATCACCGAACCAAAATTGATTTCCTTCACGGGGAGAGAGATCAGAGATAGGAGATGGAGTTCAGTATAAGCGGCAACGGGCTCAAGACCTTCGCTAGATCCATAATCTGCCTCGCTCGCGTCGGCAACGAGCTCGTCGTTCAAGCTTCCCCCACACAGGTGCCCCCAGATCCGGACCTGTCTCTTCCCTGTTCGTTTATATTCGATTTTCGTTCGATCGTAACTCTAATTTAGACGATTTTGGATAGCAATTGGTGAGCCGATTGCAATTTGATTTGACTAGATGTTGATTTCGTAAGTTAGTACAGACGGTTAGGGTTACAATTGGGATATGTGAGGCCGACGTAGAGAGTTAAGCTGAATAGGTTTGATTATTAGCCGGTTTAGATTGGTATACTGTACATGTAATTTAATTATGGTTTAATCCGGTTTAGTAATTTAACTTTATGTACTTGTAAATGATAATAGAGTTTGAACATCATCAGAGAGAAATGTAAAAGATAATATTATTCAATCTGGTTAGTTATCAAATGAGTCATTTACAAATATATAAAGTAAAGTACTAAACCGGACTAAACCATAATTAAATTACATGTACAGTAAACCAATCTAAACCGGCTAATATTGATTGTTTATAAATTCTCAGATTGCGACTAATTTTCTTTTGATTATGCAGTTGGGATTGCACACTTTGAACGCTTCGCGTTCTGCGTATCAGTCTATCACACTCGAGTCAAGTTTCTTTGATGCTTATGCTGTTCAAGGGCCTCAAGCTCATTTCAGCGTCCTTTTGAAGGTACTTTCATGAAGTTTTTTTTTGGATGGAGATGGATGATTTCATTGGTCTAAGATATTACTTCTCCAGGCTGTTTGTTCTGTTCTTAGGACACCTGTCGCCAGCATTGATCATATGACTGTGCAGTTGCCAGATCATGACGCGTCTAAGGTCAAGTGGGCATTGGAGTGTTACAGTGGTACATTCCTTAGTTTTTTACACATGTTTATTAGATAGTAATAGCGTTATCTAATTTGTAACGTTTTAGCAGTTTAGAGATTACCTTTAAGACTATGATTATGATGTTGATTTGTGTGGAGCGTTGTTTGAATTTGTTTAATTTGAATTTCTCTTTCCAGGTATGAAGAAAACATATTGGATTACTTGCAATGTGGAACCAGATATTCAGCATCTGTCGCTTGATAGGAGTAGGTTTCCTAGCAGTTTAGTTGTGCATCCTCGGAATCTGAGCAAGTTGCTTGGGAACTTCCAGTCATCCCTCCAAGAGATTACAATAATCGCTACAGACCAAACTTCTTTTCCCTCTGATGCTGCAAGTGAAATTGGTGGGAAAGCTGTTGAGTTTCGGAGCTATGTGGATCCAACCAAAGGTTAGGAGTATGGAATACTCAGGCTCCTAGTGTAAGGCTGCTAATAATTGTCTTTTTTTTTTTTTCAAACGCAGATGGTGACTCTTTGTTGCATACTAAGCTATGGATAGATCCATCGGAAGAATTTTTGCAGTATACTCACGCAGGTGATCCTATTGACATCACATTTTCCTTGAAGGAACTAAAGGTATAACCTTCCTCCACCTGAAGCCTGGTTTGAATTTTATCCAACTTTCTTTGTGTTGATGAAGAAATGTCTTCAATAAATTTCAGGCCTTTCTTTCATTCTGCGAGGGCTGTGAAGCTGACATTCATCTCTTTTTTGAAAAAGCTGGCGAGTAAGAACCATCTCTTTTCCATCATTAATTAATCCATTTTTCTATGTTACCTTGATATCTTTTAAATTTTCAAAATGTTTATGGTCTATAACGAGTGGATGTGCTTCTCAAACATGCTAGCTGAATTAGCCATGTAATTTGTTTGCTAGGCCAATACTGATGGCTCCAAAATTTGGGTTGGGTGATGGGTCAAGCTCAAGTTTTGATGCCACACTCGTTCTCGCGACGATGCTTGTGTCTCAGCTTCAGGAAGGGGTTCCGGCAGGACCTCCGGAGGCAGCGAACTCCACAGGCGGCCTTGCTGCCGAGCAAGTAGGATCAGAGCCTCAAGAACGGTCTAGACAGAGTGCATTTGAGCATCCATCTGATCACACACGAGTTTGGTCTGAACTTTCAGGTAGTAACTAATCTAATGGTTGTGATTATTTGTATTCATCGTTTTGTCTGATAACTAACACCTTAGTAACATCGATGCCTTTCACAAGGAACTGGCACCAAGAGCGTTAGCGGTTCTGGAGAGAGGCCACAGGCTCAGGGACAACCAGACGTGAATATCCAAAGAATTAGAGATATGGAAATATCAAAAGATGGACCAGCTGGAGACAATGCTCCCGGACCTTCTAACTCGTATCCTTCACAATCACGATTACCCTACAGTACTTGGCCTGTTTAGCTGTTAACCATTAAATCATAGTCCATAACCGCTTAGCTAATATCTAATTGTGTAGTTGCAATTGACTTCTAAGTTGCACTTCTTAGCCATATCTCTTGTGACTGTTCTTCTTTCTGTATATTCTTTGTTATCTTTGACTTGTTGTCAGCCAACGTCCCACACAGATGGATCACGCGGAAGGATCTCGAGGTACCTTCAGAAAAACAATTCTATAGTCTTGTCTTTGTTACTTATCCTAAAAAAAATTTATTTCTCTGTCACTTGTTCCTCAGTACGAGCTGAGAACAACCAAAGCTTCTCCCAGCGCCATCCTAGTAACTGGGTAGACGCAAGTGAGGATGAAGACGAGGACGACGGTGTTGAGGCGACGCCACCTCATAATGAAGATTATTAAACTCAAAAGTCTATTCCCCCTTGTAAGTCATCTCATTTTAAATGTTCTTCAAAAGGTACCAAACACTATCTCTCTCTTTATACGCTTAGATAAGTAAAAGATGGCCAACAAATCCAAAGAAACAAAATGTAATCATGGAATCTTTGTTTTAGGAGCATTACCTCTGCATCACATTTTCTCCTTGCTAATTAGTCGATTCCATCAATTATTACGTATGATAAGTTTCTATCTACATCTTGTGTTATGTTTCTCCAAAAAAAAAAGTATAAAAATTTGTCGTGTCATTTCTAATCATTACTACTTTTATAAATGTTTAACAACGATATTTTGAAAAAAATAAATAATAACCATATGATTTGTTAGTATCTATCAAAAATATTTGAAAACGCAATCGAATAAAAGCAAAATGTTTATTGTCAGCATTAGATTATAAAATTTGGTTAAATGGGCCAGTTGGCTTTTGGGATAAACTTGGTAACGCGTAAGCGCCGGCCTTGGTGATCTGTGACTTGGACCCACTTTTTGTTCTTAACGGTTTCGGCGCATGTTACGCGCCATCGACGTGGAGGGGAAAAGATAGATAATAGCCTAATAAAAAGACAAGCTAGCCGTTGTTCGCTCATTTGAAAAATGAGTTTGGTATTGGGTAAAGATTCTCCATACCATTCTTTAACGTTCTAACATAAATTTATGTGATAAGAATGTTTATATAATACATTCTGCAGAAAGGGTGAGAGCTCTGGATCATTTAACGGTCTCTGACTCGCACACATTGATTACCTTTTGATTTCATAAGAAAAAAAATCACCTAGAAATAGTGCTACACATGAATGGCAAAGTGTATAAAAAATAATCTGTGACAATATTTTTAAAGAGTGGTTTACATGTCTTCACTCACATAGGCTTTTTTACTTGCAAGACCAAGTTGCATCTTGGCCGATAGAGCGATAATGAAAAGGACAAACCGGTCAACCATCTGCTGCCTGGCGATGCCCTTAATTACGTAAAATGCATTATCTAGCTTTTCGGCTCTCTGATACAAAACAAATTAAACATTTGTGAGGGTTACTTGAAACATGTAATAACACTCTGCATAACAAATAATTTGTCCATTCAAGACTCAAGTTTCTATTGTTAAATGCATATTATTTGTTAAAAGAATGATGTTAACTGTTGCAATGGAACCAAATTGTAATTTTCAGATTTTATGTTGAAGCCGTCCTAATTAACTAGACAAGTCATGGGTGCACGAAAACATATCTAATGAAACTTGAGATTAAGCCAGCGAATATTTCAAAGCCTATGATTTTATTAATACAAGGCATATGCGACAATTGCGTATAAATCATTTTCATGAGTAATAAACAAAAGAAAAAACGCGTACCTGTTCTTAAAAAATAAATAAATAAATGGCATTTTCGTTAATATACCCACACAGAAGCCTGTTGTAATAAATTTCTCATGTTATAAGAAACGAGACAGCAATGCTTAACTTGTTGTCTTCAGCTTAGAATCAAGTTTCAGACAGAGAGAGAGGAAAACAAACCAGACGACTAAAGAACTCTGCAGAGCCTCTGATTTATACAAAAGGTTTGGGTCAAAGAATACGATGAACTCTCGGGCGATCTACGCCGTCGTAGCCATCCTCGCGATCGTAATCTCAACCGTCAACGCAAGCGTCGGCGACTTCGGAGGCTCCCTTGATTTCGTACGAGCCGGATCTTCTTCGCTCTTCTCCGGATGCAAAGGATCCATCGCTGAGTGTATAGCTGAGGAAGAGGAGATGGAGTTCGACTCCGATATCAGCCGGCGCATTCTAGCGCAGAAGAAGTACGTTAGCTACGGTGCGATGAGGAAGAACAGTGTGCCTTGCTCGCGCCGTGGAGCTTCGTATTACAACTGCCAGCGTGGCGCTCAGGCGAATCCTTACCGCCGTGGATGCAGCACCATCACAAGGTGCAGACGTTGAAGGAGAAAGTAATTTAAATTCCTATTTTGGTTTTTTTTGTGTTTCGATTTATTTGTTCTTTTAATTTATTTTCCGGGATATATATATAATATGAGTCTGATTATACACAATGGAAACTATAGTCTTCGTTTTGAAACAAAATGGTTATTGTTTGGTTGTTCTTGTTCGTACAAATAAATAATTCAAAGTTGCGTAGATTAAAGATAGTTATTAGTCCAAGAAGTTATCGAGATCTGCGCGTAGTATTGTGTTGTGGCATTTTAAATTAAAATTTTGAATCTGAGTTCTGGAATAGAGGATTAATATGTCGACTGTATGATTAATTATGTATAGTCTGGAAACAGAAATGAATTCCTTTAATAGTTGTTGGTGGCATGTTGCTAATAATGTAATGATGGGACCATCACAGCCTAACACGCTGAATTCAAATCATTTTCTTCATTCATATTGTATTATTTAGCTTCTTGGAAACTTCGTTTCTCTGTAGTTCATTGTTCTTTGGATTTTCAATACATTTTAGTATCCATAGTTGGATACTTTTATAAACATTGAGGCTTTCCATAGGCAAAGATTAACCAGATTACGAATGCATAAACATAAAAATATGCGTAATTAGCAATTTGGCATGCAAATGTCAAGTACACACTATAAACATACATTCATAAGAAAATTGATCGAGATATTTGTTGGATTGGGGCTTTTCTTTGAGTCATGTTTTAGTCTTTTGCGCATATTCTACATTGGCGGTGTTAGAACATTATTATCGCACAAATCCTTAATGGGTTTTCGTTTTTTTTCTTTTCGTTTTTGTCTGATTAAAAAATAAAAAAGAACCAATTGCGGACCGTCACGTGTCAGTGGACCCGCGACAAGTTGAAAAAACCCACTGAAAACGTCTCTTATTTGGCGACTTGGGCATACGGTTTATGTTATTTTGTGAGCCCCTGTACTTTTTGTTTAAAAGACCATTCTTTTCGCAAGTATAAAAATGCTCTTTAATAACCCCTATGGTGCACACGTAGCACCCATTGATGTTGCTTCTATATTTTCATCTTTTTGTCATAGGACAGGATATAGGTTAAACAAGTTTGTTAATACAATTTGTAAAACCTACACATTTTTATTTTTGATTGATACCATTCCTAGCAACACAAAAAAGTGACATAAACAACCACTCACGAACATGCGTAAATAATCGGTTGTATGTTCTATTGGGCCTTTTATCCATATTATGGGCTACGTTGATCACTTAATCAAGTCGGTATCTCGTGTTTAAGGTGTTAGGCCAACCCGAAGTATGTACTTAAACCTGAACCGGAAAAACCGAACCCGGATTCGAACTGTTATACAAAAATATCCGAACGGGACTTATGAGCTTAGTACTTTGGGGTTTGGTTATAATCCGAACCGAACCGAAATCCAAACTAGGATCCGAAGATATCTGAAATTAGTTAATATTTTAATGTTTTTATATATGTTAAGGTGATTTAGATATTTTAGAGTATTCAAAATATTTTTGTAGTTTATTTTATTTATTATCTTGAACATTTTCTAGTTAATTTAGATAGTTTAACTAGTTTTAAATTAGATTTATGAATAATTTTTATATTTTGAAAAAAATTGTCAATTTTTGAGGTTTAAAATATACATTTTTGGACGATTTCAAACACTGGTTACAATCCGATCCGAACCGAACCCAGAAGGAACCGAGCCGAACCCGACCTGATAAATAGTAAAACCCAAACAGGACTTATGAACATAATACCGAAAATCCGAATCATCCCAACCGAAACCTACGGGCTCCGAACCCCCAGGCCTAGTTCGTGTGACGTCCTAAATCCGTTTTTCACTTTATTACTTGTTGTCGCAATCACAAAGTTAAATATCACGAAGATTAACATTTCTGAACAGTGAAACATGCATGATATAGTTTTTTTTGGACTGGTAGGTTATTACTGAGATACACACACCCCCGAGAGAAACAAGCAGGTAAACCTGTGTGAAGCAACCCGTTACTCTATCATGCAAACCAAACCTCAAGTACACTACTATATATATGTCGGAGAGACGGGTCAGAAAAAATGGAACAACACATTTCTTATAGTAGCTCATAATGATGCTTCCATATTTTTAGGATTGATGGTTCATCAATATGTTTACAAAACAAAGTCTGATCTGTTTCTCTAAATTGACTGAGACATAATATCTATTTTATCTTCACAAAATCTCATTAAAGATCGGATGGTTTCAAAGCTTAGTATATATGTATTCTTCGTTTTTATAATTTTATCTAGTGGTTTATTTTTGTATCTACTAACATGCTCTTCAGTAACATTTCATGTATACTTCATGCTCTTCAGTAACATTTTTCTTAGTCATTGTAGAGAAAGCAATACAACTTTTGTTTTGATGCACATTATAAACATGTGCGGTTATGAAACAAAAAAATCCTACACGTTACGATTATGTAATTTATGATCTATTATACACATGTAGAATCTTCTTCTTTTAATAAAATTTTGATTATATAATCCATTTTCGGCAAATATAAAAACAGTTTTTTTTTTTTTTTTTTGGTCAATATAAAAACAGTTTATAATTTTTCTTTTCTTAGCTTATATGTTTACTTAACCCACACGTCGTCAACGCCCGCCCATAGGACATGGATGGTTACGAAACCGAACACACGCGTGCACGCGTAGTCTACAGCATTCACACGTGCCAAAACCATGTTATATAAACAAACCTAAAGCACGCTAATTCCTCATCACCATCACATTGTTTTGTTCGTCAAATTCAACTTAAAAAAATCTCGCTAAGAAGAATCGTCGTCTCTTCATACGAACGATCATGGCACAAACCGATATCAATCAGCCGAAACTAGACATGGTAATTATTTAATCTGAACGTCTTATCGATTCTCGTCTCAAATATCTGGTTCATCATTTCTAGGATTTGATTGTTAAGGATCGTAGTTCATATTAATTATCATGCATGTGGAGAAGATTAGGATTAACGAATTTAATTGTGAAACCTAATCTCTGTTGGTTAATTACAATATGTGAAAATTTCAGACAAAGGAGGAGAAAGAGAGGTTGAAGTATTTGGAGTTCGTGCAAGCTGCTGCTGTTGAAGCATTGCTTCGCTTTGCTCTCATTTACGCAAAGGCTAAGGACAAGTCTGGTCCTTTGAAACCAGGTGTTGAATCCGTTGAAGGAGCTGTCAAGACTGTGGTCGGTCCTGTCTACCATAAGTACCACGACGTCCCCGTCGAGGTTCTTAAATACATGGATCAGAAGGTAATCCCTAGTTTTAATTTTGCTGGTTATTATATACATTATTCTTTTTTTTCTTTTCTAAATAAACAAATTAGCCAATATTTTATTTGAAATATTTAATTTATTCAAATATTTTGATATATAATCCGAAAATTTGAATTGTCTATAATATACATTTTGATACGGAAAAACACAGGATCGATGACGTGGCAGAGTCGTTGAGCTGACAATATCTATTGAACCGTCTTTGATCATTGCAGGTTGACGTGTCTGTGAGTGAGCTTGACCGCCGCGTCCCACCAGCGGTCAAACAAGTGTCTGCACAAGCCATCTCAGCTGCTCAGATAGCACCCATCTTGGCTCGTGCTTTAGCCACTGAGGTTCGACGTGCTGGCGTTGTGGAAACCGCATCTGGGGTGGCTAAATCCGTCTACACCAAGTACGAGCCTGCCGCTAAGGAGTTGTACGCAAGCTACGAGCCGAAAGCGGAGCAGTGTGCAGTTTCGGCTTGGAAGAAGCTGAACCAGCTTCCTCTGTTCCCGAGGCTGGCTCAGGTAGCTGTACCAACGGCTGCTTTCTGCTCTGAGAAGTATAATGATACGGTGGTGATGGCTGCAGAGAAAGGGTACAGGTTCACATCGTACATGCCTTTGGTTCCAACAGAGAGGATCTCAAAGATCTTCGGGGACGAGAAGACTGAGACTAAGCCGTTGGAGTTTCATCCTCTTGATTGATTTTTGTGTGTTTGTAGTGTGTTGTTTGGTTTGATGTGAACCGGATCTTGGTTCGCGACTGGTCCCTGGTTCTGGTTCTTTCGTTTCTTGGTCTTTCTGTTTTCTTCGAATATTTGGTTCAGTAATACCAAAAAATGTATGCTTTTATGTTTCGAGTATTGTATAAAAGCTTTATTGTGTTTGTTTATAGGATAAACCAAATTACTCAAATAATTTTCTTCGAAATATCAAAAATTATCTAAATTATTTGAAACTTTTATCTGAAGATCTAATTTCTTTATATTTAATCAGAAACTTGAATTATGTAACATTTTAATATGAATTAATCGAAAAAATGGAACCGAATTATACCCAAAATCATTTTTAGTACTAACGGTTTCCAACTTTGTCACCTAAATTAAAAATAACCGAATCAAATTTCTTAAACAGCTAAATTAAACATATATTTCTAGATCAAAAACCAAAATAAACCGAGCCCAATCATTATCCAAAATGTCGATGCTTAGTTTATCGTATGATTGAACTCGTAAACCAAAATGTCATATTTTTTGAAATTTTCTCAAAATCTATGTGTTAACCCCTACGAAAATATTGATTTTTTTCGGTAAACGCTCAATATATTGAAGTATATAATCTTTAGATTTGTTTAAAAATTTATAACCACATTATAAATTTGTATTAATGTATGCTAAACTTCTTTTCATGGTACATTGACATCGTTCTAATTTTTTTTATCAATTAATTTAGTAAAACTGCGTATATTTTCAAAATTAGTGGACGAACCACTATAAAATCGTTATTCTCTTGAGAAACGGAGACAACAAAGGTTCCAAACCTCTTTGACCTTCATCATATGTTATTGCAGGACTCAACTATGTATTAAAACAATATTGTCATATTTCTCCTACGAAAATATTAAGTTTTTCGGTAAACGCTCTATATATTGAAGCTTATAATCTTTAGATTTGTTTTAAAATTTATAACCACATTAGAAATTTGTATTAATGTATGTTAAACTCATTTTCATGGTATATGGACACCGTTCTAATATTTTATCAATTAATTTAGCAAAATTACAAATACTCCCTAAATCAGTGGACGAACAACTATAAAATCGTTATTCTTTAAATATTGAGTTTTCGGTAAATACTCTACATATTGAAGCCTATAATCTTAAAATTTGTTTTAAAATTTATAACCACATTATACATTTGTATTAATGTATGCTAAACTAATTTTTATGGTACATGAACATCGTTTTAATTTTTTATCAATTAATTTATTAAAACTGCATATACTTTCTAAACTAGTGGACGAACAACTATAAAATCGCTATTCTCTTGAGAAATGAAGACAACAAAGGTTCCAACCTCTTTGACCTTCATCATATGTTATTACAGGATTCAACTATGTATTAAAACAGTATTGTCATATTTTTAAAAATTTTCTCTATCTATAACCCCTACGAAAATATTGATTTTTTTTTTGTAAACGCTATATATATTGAAGCCTATAATCTTTAGATTTGTTTTAAAATTTATAACCACATTATACATTTGTATTAATGTATGTTAAACTATATTTAATGGTACATGGACATCGTTCTTATTTTTTATCAATTAATTTAGTAAAACTGCATATACTTTCTAAATTAGTGGACGAACCACAATAAAATCGATATTCTTTTGAGAAACGGAGACAACAAAGGTTCCAAACCTCTTTGTCCTTCATCATATGTCATTGCAGGATTCAACTCTGTATTGAAACAGTGTTATCATATTTTTTGAATTTTTCTCAAAATCTATGTGTTAACCCCTACGAAAATATTGATTTTTTTCGGTAAACGCTCTATATGTTGAAGCCCATAATATTTAGATTTGTTTTAAAATTTATAACCACATTAGAAATTTGTATTAATGTATGCTAAACTCCTTTTCATGGTACATGGACATCGTTCTAAGTTTTTATCAATTAATTTAGTAAAACTGCATATACTTTCTAAGTTAGTGGTTCTGGTTCTGGTTCTGGTTCTTTTGTTTCTTCGTGTTTCTGTTTTCATTGAATATTTTGTTGAGTAATACCAAAAAAATGTAAACTTTTATGTTTGGAGTATTTTATAAAATCTTTATTGTGTTTGTTTATAGGATAAACCAATTACTCAAATGTTATTATTCAAAATATCAAAAATAATTTAAATTATTTGATACTTATATCTGAAAATCTATTTTTTTTATATTTAATCAAAAACTTGAATTATGTAACATTTTAACATGAATTAATCAAAAAAATGGAACCGAATTATACCCAAAATCATTTTTAATATTAACGGTTTCCAACTTTGTCACCTCAATTAAAAATAACCGAACCGAAACCGAATCAAATTTCTTAAACAGCTAAATTAAACATATATTTGTAGATCAAAAACCAAAATAAACCGAGCCGAATCATTATCCAAAATGTTGATGCTTAGTTTATCGTATGATTGAACTCGTAAACCAAAATGTCATATTTTTTTGAAATTTTCTCAAAATCTATGTGTTAACCCCTACAAAAACATTGATTTTTTTTCGGTAAACGCTCAATATATTGAAGTCTATAATCCTTAGATTTGTTTAAAAATTTATGACCACATTATAAATTTGTATTAATGTATGCTAAACTTATTTTCATGGTACATGGACATCGTTCTATTTTTTTATCAATTAATTTAGTAAAACTACATATATTGACAAAATTAGTGGACGAACCACTATAAAATCGTTATTCTCTTGAAAAACGGAGATAACAAAGGTTCCAAACCTCTTTGACTTTCATCATATATTATTGCAGGACTCAACTATGTATTAAAACAATATTGTCATATTTTTAAAATTTTTCTCAAAATCTCTTTGTTAACCCCTTCGAAAATATTGAGTTTTTCGGTAAACGCTCTATATATTGAAGCCTATAATCTTTAGATTTGTTTTAAAAATTATAACCACATTATAAATTTCTATTAATGTATGCTAAAATCCTTTTCATGGTACATGAACATCGTTCTAATTTTTTATTAATTAATTTAGCAAAACTGCAAATAATCCCTAAATCAGTGGACGAACCACTATAAAATTGCTATTCTCTTGAGAAATGGAGAAAACAAAGGTTCCAAACCTCTTTCACCTTCATAATATGTTATTACAGGATTCAACTAAGTATTAAAACAGTATTGTCATATTTTTTTACTTTTTCTCAAAATCTATGTGTTAACCCCTACAGAAATATTAAGTTTTTCGGTAAACGCTCTATATATTGAAGCTTATAATCTTTAGATTTGTTTTAAAATTTATAAACGCATTAGAAACTTGTATTAATGTATGCTAAACTCTATTTCATGGTACATGGACGTCGTTCTAGTTTTTTTTTATCAATTAATTTAGTAAAACTGCATATACTTTCTAAATTAGTGGATGAACCATTATAAAATCGTATTCTTTTGAGAAACTGAGACAACAAAGGTTCCAAACCTCTTTGACCTTCATCATATGTTATTGCAGGATTCAACTATGTATTAAAACATTATTGGCATATTTTTTGAACCCCTACGAAAATATTGATTTTTTTTTGTAAACGCTCTATATGTTGAAGCCCATATTCATTAGATTTGTTTTAAAACTTATAACCACATTAGAAATTTGTATTATTGTATGCTAAACTCCTTTTCATGGTACATGGACATCGTTGAAATTTTTTATCAATTAATTTAGTAAAACTGAATATACTTTCTAAATTAGTGGACGAACCACTATAGAATCGCTATTCTCTTGAGAAACGGAGACAACAATGGTTCCAAACCTCTTTGACGTTCATAATATGTTATTGCAGGATTAAACTATGTATTAAAACAATATTGTTATATTTTTTGAATTTTTGCTCAAAATCTATGTATACCCGTACGGAAATATTGAGTTTTTTGGTAAAGTCTCCATATGTTGAAGCCCATAATCTTTAGATTTGTTTTAAAATTTAAAACCACATTAGAAATTTGTATTGCTAAACTCTATTTAATGGTACATGGACATCGTTCTAATATTTTATCAATTAATTTAGTAAAACTGCATATACTTTCTAAATTAGTTGACGGACGACTATAAAATTGCTATTCTCTTGAGAAACGGAGAAAACAAAGGTCCCAAACCTCTTTCACCTTCATAATATGTTATTGCAGGATTCAACTAAGTATTAAAACAGTATTGTCATATTTTTTGACGTTTTCTCAAAATCTATGTGTTAACCCCTACGAAAATATTAAGTTTTTCGGTAAACGCTCTATATATTGAAGCTTATAATCTTTAGATTTGTTTTAAAATTTATAACCGCATTAGAAACTTGTATTAATGTATGCTAAACTCTATTTCATGGTACATGGACGTCGTTCTAGTTTTTTTTTTCTCAATTAATTTAGTAAAACTGCATATACTTTCTAAATTAGTGGATGAACCATTATAAAATCGTATTGTTTTGAGAAACTGAGACAACAAAGGTTCCAAACCTCTTTGACATTCATCATATGTTATTGCAGGATTCAACTATGTATTAAAACAATATTGGCATATTCTTTGAACCCCTACGAAAATATTGATTTTTTTCGGTAAACGCTCTATATGTTGAAGCCCATATTCATTAGATTTGTTTTAAAACTTATAACCACATTAGAAATTTGTATTATTGTATGCTAAACTCCTTTTCATGGTACATGGACATCGTTGAAATTTTTTATCAATTAATTTAGTAAAACTGAATATACTTTCTAAATTAGTGGACGAACCACTATAGAATCGCTATTCTCTTGAGAAACGGAGACAACAAAGGTTCCAAACCTCTTTGACGTTCATAATATGTTATTGCAGGATTAAACTATGTATTAAAACAATATTGTTATATTTTTTGAATTTTTGCTCAAAATCTTTGTATACCCCTACGGAAATATTGAGTTTTTTGGTAAAGTCTCTATATGTTGAAGCCCATAATCTTTAGATTTGTTTTAAAATTTAAAACCACATTAGAAATTTGTATTAATGTATTCTAAACTCTATTTAATGGTACATGGACATCGTTCTAATTTTTTATCAATTAATTTAGTAAAACTGCATATACTTTCTAAATTAGTGGACGAACGACTATAAAATTGCTATTCTAGTGAGAAACGGAGAAAACAAAGGTTCCAAACCTCTTTCACCTTCATAATATGTTATTGCAGGATTCAACTAAGTATTAAAACAGTATTGTCATATTTTTTGACTTTTTCTCAAAATCTATGTGTTAACCCCCTATGAAAATATTAAGTTTTTCGGTAAACGCTCTATATATTGAAGCTTATAATCTTTAGATTTGTTTTAAAATTTATAACCGCATTAGAAACTTGTATTAATGTATGCTAAACTCTATTTCATGGTACATGGACGTCGTTTTAGTTTTTTTTATCAATTAATTTAGTAAAACTGCATATACTTTCTAAATTAGTGGACGAACCATTATAAAATCGTATTCTTTTGAGAAACTGAGACAACAAAGGTTCCAAACCTCTTTGACCTTCATCATATGTTATTGCAGGATTCAACTATGTATTAAAACAATATTGTCATATTTTTTGAACCCCTACGAAAATATTGATTTTTTTCGGTAAACGCTCTATATGTTGAAGCCCATATTCTTTAGATTTGTTTTAAAACTTATAACCACATTAGAAATTTGTATTATTTTATGCTAAACTCCTTTTCATGGTACATGGACATCGTTGTAATTTTTTATCAATTAATTTAGTAAAACTGCATATACTTTCTAAATTAGTGGACGAACCACTATAGAATCACTATTCTCTTGAGAAACGGAGACAACAAAGGTTCCAAACCTCTTTGACGTTCATAATATGTTATTGCAGGATTAAACTATGTATTAAAACAATATTGTTATATTTTTTGAATTTTTGCTCAAAATCTATACGAAAATATTGAGTTTTTTGGTAAAGTCTCTATATGTTGAAGCCCATTAAAAATTTGTATTAATATATTCTAAACTCTCTTTAATGGTACATGGACATCGTTCTAATTTTTTTTCAATTAATTTAGTAAAACTTCATATAGTTTCTAAATTAGTGGACGAACGACTATAAAATTGTTATTCTCTTGAGAAACGGAGAAACCAAAGGTTCCAAACCTCTTTGACCTTTATAATATGTTATTACAGGATTAAAATATGTATTAAAACAATATTTTCATATATTTTTGAATTTTTCTCAAAATCTATGTGTTAACAACCCCTACGAAAAAATTGATTTTTTCGGTAAACGCTATATATATTGAAGCCTATAATCTTTAGATTTGTTTTAAAATTAATAACCACGTTATACATTTCTAGTAATGTATGCTAAACTCTATTTCATGGTACATAGACATCGTTTTAATTTTTTATCAATTAATTTAGTAAAACTGCATTTACTTTCTAAATTAGTGGACGAACCACTATAAAATTGTTATTCTCTTGAGAAACAGAGACAACAAAGGTTCCAAACCTCTTTGAACTTCATCATATGTTATTGCAGGATTCAACTATGTATTAAAACAATATTTGTCATATTTTTTGAATTGTTTCTCAAAATCTATGTGTACCCCTACGAAAATATTGAGTTTTTTGGTAAACGCTCTATATATTGAAGCTTATAATCTTTAGATTTGTTTTAAAATTTAAAACCACATTAGAAATTTGTATTAATGTACGCTAAACTCTATTTAATGGTACATGGACATCGTTCTAATTTTTTTTCAATTAATATAGTAAAACTGCGAATAATCCCTAAATTAGTGGACAAACCAATATAAAATTGCTATTCTCTTGAGAAACGGAGACAACAAAGGTTCCAAACCTCTTTGGCCTTCATCATATGTAATTGCAGGATTCAACTATGTATTAAAACAATATTGTCATCTTTTTGAATTTTTTCTCAAAATCCATGTGTTAACCCCTACGAAAATATTGATTTTTTTCGGTTAACGCTCTATATATTGAAGCCTATAATCTTTAGATTTGTTTTAAAATTTATAACCACATTAGAAATTTGTGGTAATGTATGCTAAACTCTTTTTCATGGTACATGAACATCGTTGTAATTTTTTATCAATTAATTTAGTAAAACTGCATATACTTTTTAAATTAGTGGACGAACCACTATAAAATCGCTACTCTCTTGAGAAACGGAGACAACAAAGGTTCCAAACCTCTTTGACCTTCATCATATGTTATTGCAGGATTCAAATATGTATTAAAACAATATTGTTATATTTTTTGAATTTTTGCTCAAAATCTATGTATACCCTACGAAAATATTGAGTTTTTTGGTAAAGTCTCTATATTTGAAGCCCATAATCTTTAGATTTGTTTTAAAATTTAAAACCACATTAGAAATTTGTATTAATATATGCTAAACTCTATTTAATGGTACATGGACATCGTTCTAAGTTTTTATCAATTAATTTAGCAAAACTGCATATACTTTTTAAATTAGTGGACGAACGACTATAAAATTGCTATTCTCTTGAGAAACGGAGAAAAAAAAGTTCCAAACCTCTTTGACATTTATAATATGTTATTGCAGGATTTAACTATGTATTAAAACAATATAGTCATATTTTTTGAATTTTTTCTCAAAATCTATTTGTACCTCTACGAAAATATTGAGTTTTTTGGTAAACGCTCTATATATTGAAGCTTATAATCTTTAGAATTTGTTTTAAAATTTAAATCCACATTAGAAATTTGTATTAATGTATGCTAAACTTTGTTTGATGGTACATGGACATCTTTCTAATTTTTATCAATTAATATAGTAAAACTGCAAGCAATCCCTAAATTAGTGGACGAACCACTATAAAATTGCTATTCTCTTGAGAAACGGAGACAACAAAGTTTTGAAACCTCTTTGACCTTCATCATATGTTATTGCAGGATTCAAATATGTATTAAAACAATATTTTCATATTTTTTTAATTTTTCTCAAAATCTATGTGTTAACCCCTACAAAAATATTGAGTTTTTCGGTAAACACTCTATATATTGAAGCCTATAATCTTTAGATTTGTTTTAAAATATATAGCCACATTATACATTTGTATTAATGTATGCTAAAATATTTTTCATAGTACATGAACATAGTTCTAATTTTTTATCAATTAATTTAGCAAAACTGCAAATAATCCCTAAATCAGTGGACGAACCACTATAAAATTGCTATTCTCTTGAGAAACGGAGACAACAAAGGTTCGAAATCTTTTTAACCTTCATCATATGTTTTTGCGAGATTTTACTATGTATTAAAACAGTATTGTCATATTTTTTGAATTTTTCAAAATCTATGTGTTAACCCCTACGAAAATATTAAGTTTTTCGGTAAACACTCTATATATTGAAGCATATAATCTTTAGATTTGTTTTAAAATTTAAAAACACATTAGAAATTTGTAAATGTATTCTAAACTCTATTTAATGGTACATGGACATCGTTCTAATTTCTTATCAATTAATTTATTAAAACTGCATATACTTTCTAAATTAGTGGACGAACGACTATAAAATTGCTATTCTCTTGAGAAACGGAGAAACAAAGGTTCCAAACCTCTTTCACCTTCATAATATGTTATTGCAGGATTCAACTAAGTATTAAAACAGTATTGTCATATTTTTTGAATTTTTCTCAAAATCTATGTGTTAACCCCTACGAAAATATTAAGTTTTTCGGTAAACGCTCAATATATTGAAGCTTATAATCTTTAGATTTGTTTTAAAATTTATAACTGCATTAGAAACTTGTATTAATGTATACTAAACTCTATTTCATGGTACATGGACGTCGTTCTAGTTTTTTTATCAATTAATTTAGTAAAACTGCATATACTTTCTAAATTAGTGGACGAACCAATATAAAATCGAATTCGTTTGAGAAACTGAGACAACAAAGGTTCCAAACCTCTTTGACCTTCATCATATGTCATTGTAGGATTCAACTATGTATTAAAACAGTATTATCATATTTTTTGAATTTTTCTCAAAATCTATGTGTACACCTACGAAAATATTGAGTTAATTGGTAAACGCTCTATATATTGAAGCTTATAATCGTTAGATTTGTTTTAAAATTTAAAACCATATTATAAATTTGTATTAATGTATGCTAAACTCTATTTAATGGTACATGGACATCGTTCTAATTTTTTATCAATTAATATAGTAAAACTGCAAATAATCCCTAAATTAGTGGACAAACCACTATAAAATTGCTATTCTCTAGAGAAACGGAGACAACAAAGGTTCCAAACCTCTTTGACCTTCATCATATGTTATTACAGGATTCAACTATGTATTAAAACAACATTGTCATATTTTTTGAATTTTTTTTCAAAATCCATGTGTTAAACCCTACTAAAATATTGATTTTTTTCGGTTAACGCTCTATATATTGAAGCCTATAATCTTTAGATTTGTTTTAAAAATTATAACCACATTAGAAATTTGTGTTAATGTATGCTAAACTCTATTTCATGGTACATAGACATCGTTCTAATTTTTTATCAATTAATTTAGTAAAACTGCATATACTTTCTAAATTAGTGGACGAACCACGATAAAATTGTTATTCTCTTGAGAAACAGAGACAACAAATGTTCCAAACATCTTTGAACTTCATCATATGTTATTGCAGGATTCAAATATGTATTAAAACAATATTATCATATTTTTTGAATTTTTTCTCAAAATCTATGTGTACCCCTACGATAATATTGAGTTTTTTGGTAAACGCTCTATATATTGAAGCTTATAATCTTTAGATTTGTTTTAAAATTTAAAACCACATTTAAAATTTGTATTAATGTACGCTAAACTCTACTTAATGGTACATGGACATCGTTCTAATTTTTTATCAATTAATATAGCAAAACTGCAAATAATCCCTAAATTAGTGGACAACCACTATAAAATTGCTATTCTTTTGAGAAACGGAGAAAACAAAGGTTCCAAACCTCTTTGACCTTCATAATATGTTATTTCAGGATTTAACTATGTATTAAAACAATATAGTCATATTTTTTGAATTTTTTCTCAAAATCTATGTGTACCCTTACGAAAATATTGAGCTTTTTGGTAAACGCTCTATATATTTAAGCTTAAAATCTTTAGATTTGCTTTAAAATTTAAAACCACATTAGAAATTTGTATTAATGTACGCTAAACTCTATTTAATGGTACATGAACATCGTTCTAATTTTTTATCAATTAATATAGTAAAACTGCAAATAATCCCTAAATTAGTGGATAAACCACTATAAAATTGCTATTCTCTTGAGAAACGGAGACAACAAAGGTTCCAAACCTCTTTACCCTTCATCATATGTTATTGCAGGATTCAACTATGTATTAAACAATATTTTCATATTTTTTGAATTTTTCTCAAAATCCATGTGTTAACCCCCTACGAAAATATTGATTTTTTTTCGGTTAACGCTCTATATATTGAAGCCTATAATCTTTAGATTTGTTTTAAAATTTATCACCACATTAGAAATTTGTGTTAATGTATGCTAAACTCTATTTCATGGTACATGACATCGTTCTAATTTTTTTTCAATTAATTTAGTAAAACTGCATATACTTTCTAAATTAGTGGACGAGCCACTATAAAATCGCTATTCTCTTGAGAAACGGAGACAACAAATGTTCCAAACCTCTTTTACCTTCATTATATATTATTGCAGGATTCAACTATGTATTAAAAAGTATTGTCATATTTTTTAAATTTTTTTCAAAATCTATGTGTAAACCCCTACGAAAATATTGATTTTTTTTCGGTAAACGCTCTATCTGTTGAAGACTATAATCTTTAAATTTGTTTTAAAATTTATAACCACATTATAAATTTGTATTAATGTATCCTAAACTCCTTTTCATGGTACATGGACATCGTTCTAATTTTTTTATCAATTAATATAGTAAAACTACATATACTATCTAAATTAGTGGACGAAGCACAATAAAATTATTATTCTCTTGAGAAACGGAGACAACAAATGTTCCAAACCTCTTTGACCTTCATAATATGTTATTGCAAGATTCAACTATGTATTAAAACAGTATTGTCATATTTTTTGAATTTTTCTCAAAATCTATGTGTTTACCAGAAAATATTGAATTTTTTCGGTAAACGTTTGATATATTGAAGCCTATAATCTTTAGATTTGTTTTAAAATTTATAACCACATTATACATTTGTATTAATTTATACTAAATTTATTTTCATGGTACATGAACCTAGTTCTAATTTTTATCAATTAATTAAGAAAAACTGCAAATAATCCCTAAATCAGTGAACTAACCACTATAAAATTGTTATTCCCAAGAGAAACGGGGAAAACAAAGGTTCCAAACATCTTTGTCCTTTATCATATGTTATTGCAGTATTCAACTATGATTTAAAACAGTATTGTCATATTTTTTGAATTTTTCTCAAAATCTATGTATTAAGCCCATATGAAAATATTGAGTTTTTCGGTAAATGCTCTATATTTTGAAGCCTAAAATATTTAAATATGTTTTAAAATTTATAACCACATTATACATTTGTATTAATGTATGCTAAACTCCTTTTATTAGTACATTGACATCGTTCTAATTTTTTAACAATTAAATTAGCAAAACTGCAAATACTCCCTAAATTAGTGGACTAACCACTATAAAATTGCTATTCCCTAGAGAAACGAAGACAACAAAGGTTCCAATCTTCTTTGAACTTCATCATTATTGCAGGATTCAACTATGTATTAAAACAGTATTGTCAGATTTCTTGAAGTTTTCTCAAAATCTATGTGTTAACCCCCACGAAAATATTGAGTTTCGATAAATGCTCCATATATTGAAGCTTATAATCTTTAGATTTGTTTTAAAATTTATATCCACATTACCCATTTGTATTAATGTATGTTAAACTCCTTTTCATAGTACATGGACATAGTTCTAATTTTTTATCAATTAATTTTGTAAAACTGCATATACTTTCTAAATTAGTGAATGAACCACTATAAAATTGCTATTCTCTTGTGAAACGGAGACAACAAAGGTTCCAAACCTCTTTGTCCTTCATCATATGTTATTGCAGGATTCAACTGTGTATTAAAATAATATTGTCATATTTTTTGATTTTTTTCTCAAAATTTATGTGTTAACCCCTACGAAAATATTGAGTTTTTCGGTAAATGCTCTATATATTGAAGCCTATAATTTTTAGATTTGTTTTAAAATTTATAATCACATTATAGATTTGTATTAATGTATGCTAAACTTCTTTTCATGGTACATGAACATAGTTCTATTTTTTTATCAATTAATTTAGCAAAACTGCAAATAATCTCTAAATCAATGGACTAACCACTACAAAATTGATATTCCCTAGAGAAACGGATACAACAAAGGTTCCAAATCTCTTTGAACTTCATCATATGTTATTGCAGGATTCAACTATGCATTAAAACAGTATTATCATATTTTTGGAATTTTTCTCAAAATCTATATGTTAACCCCTATGAAAATATTGAGTTTTTCGGTAAACGCTCTATATATTGAAGCTTATAATCTTTAGATTTGTTTTAAAATTTATAACCAAATTAAAAATTTGTATTAATGTATGTTAAACTCCTTTTCGTGGTATATGGACATCGTTCTAATTTTTTATCAATTAATTTAGTAAAACTGCATATACTTTCTAAATTAGTGGACGAACCACTATAAAATTGTTATTCTCTTGAGAAACGGAGACAACAAAAGTTCCAAACCTCTTTGACCTTCATCGTATGTTATTGCAGGATTCAACTATGTATTAAAACTGTATTATCATATTTTGACTTTTTCTCAAAATCTATGTGTTAACCCCTATGAAAATATTAAGTTTTTTGGTAAATGCTTTATATATTGAAGCATATAATCTTTAAATTTATTTTAAAATTTATAACCACATTATACATTAGTATTAATGTATGTTAAACTCATTTTCATGGTACTTGAATTATGTAACATTTTAACATGAATTAATTGAAAAACTGGAACCGAATTATATACTCAAAATCATTTTGAATATTTACAGTTTCCAACTGTGTCACATAAATTAAATAAAAAATTGAAATAAACGAACCGAAACCGAATCAAATTTCTTAAACATCTAAATTAAACCTATATTTCTAGATCAAAAACCAAAATAAACCGAGCCGAATCAATATCCGAAATGTCGATGATTAGTTTATCCTATTATTGAACGCGAAAAACCGAAAACATGATGGAACATGAGTATGTGTACCATTATCCAAGAACAGCCTAGGTGGGCCCACCAAAACAGGCCTATAGTACAGATGTTAAGCCCGGGTTAAGAAAAGAGGAGACACAAAGAAAGAAGAACTGTTGAAGAAGAAACCCTAAATTTTGCTGTCATGCTGTTTGTGAGACCCGTCCTTACGCAGTATTATCGCCGAGGAAAATCACTTGGTCGTCGTGATTTCTCTTCGCCGCATAGTTTCTACAATAGTATATCTCATTTTTTTTTATGGATTTAAACAAAGAAAAAGAAGCTGAATGGTCCTTGTTCACTCTGTTTCAGATGTTGACGTTGTGCTGAAGTCGGGAATCAATGTGATTAAGGGTATGTTTAACACCTCTGTTGGACTGGGTCTTGGAACTGGTTTGGGTTACCTAATCATGGGCAGCAGTAATTCATCAGAATATGCTCAGCAAGTTGAAGAGGTAAAACAAAATCACTTTCCTATCTCTCTTCAACACATCATTTCAATCGTTTTGACCATCTTGTTGTTGTGCTTCCAGGACTGGGAGAGAAGGAAGCTGGAGCTAGAGGAGTCTGAAGCAAACTTGGAGCGCTTGCAAAAAAAGTATGGAGTCAAATTAACGAGATGTCTAATAAGTTAAAAACTTTGTTATCAAATACTATGACTCTGTAATAAATAATTAAATCCTTTCTAAACCTTGATATGTGATGGCGTCTTTCATATAAGGTGGTTTTTTTTTTGGTTCTATATTTAACTGACATTCCAAGATTGACAGTTCTGAGCTCAGCATTGCTACTGATGATCAAGGAGAAAATCAATGCAACAACATGGATTAGTATTATGAAGCTATAAGGCTTTTTCCAATGCCATCAAAGAGTGGAGCAAATCCAAAAACAAATAGTAAGTGCATGATTACCATCAAGCTGTTCAAGATAGTAAACATCTAACGGGACGAAGCTTCTCAAAATGAGGGAGAAGGTTACGCTCTGGCTCCCGTCAAAACAACAGTAACTAAGTACAACCGAATGAACCAATTAAGAAACTAACAGCGGAGAACCTTATACCGGAGAAACGCCCGAGAAACCTTTTTATCTACTTATGCCTTCTCATGGGCTTTTAAACTGTTTGGTTTTGATTCATATATATGTTTCATCTGTTGTGCTGACTGTGTTACAGTTACTAGTGTAGATAAGTGTTGTGTTTGTGTAGTCATAGGACGTTTAAGCGGATTCAATGTCGTTATTGTTCTGTAAGCTGTCAATATGTTCTCATGAAGGGTTTGAGAGATAGTTGCCTCCTAGATGGAGGATTTTAGACTAAGGGCTTGACTGGTTCAAGCGCAGCGGTTGCGGTTGCAGTTGCGGGAGTTTGCGGATGCGGGTGGTTGCCGTTTCTAGCGGTTTTAAGAGATTTGTACGACTGGTTCTGCTGTTAGAAATTGGTGCGTTTGCGGGATACTTATGACTGGTTAACTATCAAATGCAACATCGGTTAAATAATAAATTAACAATATTTACATTTATATAATTATAAAATATCAAAATCATAATATTATAATAAATATAAAAATTATATTTAGAAAGTTATAGTTTTAAATTTTTTAGAATTATAGAAAATATTTTTATTTTAAAATTTTATAAAATATAATAGATATATTTTAGTATTTTTATAATTCCAATTTAATTTTTTTATTAAATATTTTTATTTTTGTATTTATATTGTTTTTTTTAAAATAAAAAAAATTATCCTCCCGCATCAGTCCGCAACCGCAAACGCTAGCTGAAACCAGCTTTTGAATTTATGAAGTTTAGAGCGGTTTGAAGCGATTTATTGCAAAACGCCAACAACCGCTACCAACAGCAAAATCTGCGTTTGCGGGTGATAGCGGGAAAACCAATCATACCCTAAGTTAATTAATGCATCAACTCACTCCTGAATGTTCATCTTAAGAGGGAAACAATTTTTTTTAAGAAAATAGGCTGAAACACAAAAAAATAGATAAATTTTAAGATTACACAAATTTGAAGGTGCAACAAACATAATGCACAAGTGAGTTCCAATAAACACCAAACAAAGTATCCAACACAATCACGTATAATTTTTTTTTGTCTAAACTAAAATAAAGTTAAAAATAAATTACAAAAGTCTTAGTTTATTTTTTTTTTTGAAACACATACTTTCATTCATTCAATGCTCTAAACATTGTTTGGTGAGGCCATTAAGGCTAGCTCAGCAGACAACACCTGCTTAGCCAAAGAGTCTGCATCTATGTTTCTCTAACGAGAGATCCAGGTAAAGGAAACAAAATCAAAAGATAAAGCAACGGCTTCAATATCAGCTACAATGCCGTAGAGTTCGGCCAGCGGGTGGTCGAAGGTTAAAGCCTTGATGAGTTGTGCGCAATCAGACTCGCAGCGAATCTTTGTGAGACCAAGGTCTCTGCATTTCTCCACTGCTTCTCGTAACGCCATTCCTTCAGCTATAAGCGGAGAGCCTACAAAACGCATCGGCGAGGAGAAAGAGGATACTCTGTTTTGTGTCTTAATAGTCCAGCCAAGACCTGCAATTTTGTTAGTTTCGTTCCAAGACGCATCCGATCGTACCATTACACAATTATCCTGCGGAATTACTCTAACAGGTTGACTACGTCGCGGTACAGGGGCTAGCCCTTGACTGGAGTTCCACTCCCTGGCTGCTGCTATAGCCATTGACATGACCTCAGTCACCAGGAAACCTTTATCCTTGAAGACCAAGCTATTTCTTGCTTTCCAAATTTGCCAGAGAATCCAGGGTGCTAGTGCTCCCATTGAGAGGCCCGTAGGAGGAAGGTTTTTTCGAGAGCATAGGCTGTTCCATTCACTCCGTAATTCTATTGTTCCGCTGTAGTCATTGCTCGGCCACACTGGTGCTGATTTCCAGACCTGTTTAGCAAAGTTGCAGTGCAAGAACAGATGATCAATAGATTCGGGGAGACCACATAATTTACACTTTCCGTCGACTTTAATCTGTCTTGCTACCAGTTGCTCACCAACCGGCAGGGCTCCATGAAGGGTTTTCCACACGAAGAGTTTTACTTTGGGTGCAGTGTGAAGTTTCCAGACGTTTTTCTTCCAATTAAAGCCTGGATTTCCTTGGGGCAGAAGTGCTTGATCCAAGTGTAGTGGTAGAGCAGCAGAGTAACCTGTCTTTGTCGTAAATTCTCCTGTTGCAGACTTCAGCCACATAAGTTTATCCGGAGCTCCACTCAAGCTTGGTTTCAGAAGTCTGATTTTGTTTTCCTCAAAGGGGAGAAATTGGCGGATCTTCGCAAGGTCCCACTCATTTTTCTCTGCTAGAAAGAGATCAGATACCTTAAGCTCAACGAGAGCCTCGGGAGCAGGACCCATAGGACTTTCTTTTTGAGAGAGGCTCAGCCAAGCAGAGTCCCAAACGTTGAGGCTTTCTCCGTCCCCAATTGCCCATCCAGAGTTCTCAACTATAATATCTCTTCCACTCATAATACCACGCCATCCATGAGAGCACGAGCTACCAATAGAGACCGAGAGAAAATCTCCCGAGGGACAATATTTCCCAAACAGGATCCTTCCAAGCAAGCAGTAGGGATTTCGAATGAGTCTCCAGCTGAGTTTAGCTAAGTAAGCATCATTGATGCTCTGGATGTCTCTGAAATCTAAACCACCTTCCTCTTTGGGGAGAATCAGTCTCGACCAGGCTATCCAAGCTATTTTATTACTGCCGCTACTATTATCCCACCAAAATCGAGTCAATGAAGATTGGATGCTCTTGCAAAGGGAAACTGGGAGTTGAAAGCAAGTCATGGCAAATGACGGGATTGGGGAAAGCACACTTCTGAGCATCGTCATCTTTCCCGCTGTGGAGAGGAATCTGTTGGACCATCCGGCCGCTTTCTGTTTTATCCTATCGACAATGGAAGAGAACAAGTCTCGCTTTTTCCTGCCAAAGAGTTCGGGGAGTCCCAAGTACTTGCCCGTGCCTCCTTCTTTTTGGATCGAGAGAGTGTCCCTGACTGTAGTTTTCAGCGATAGCGGAGTTCTTTTCGAGAAGGTAATGGTGGACTTTTCGGTGTTGATTGACTGACCAGAGGCTTCCTCATATTGAGTTAAGATTTTCTGAAGAGCTTCACTGCTTTTCTTACTTGCTCGTGTGAAGAACATAGTATCATCGGCAAAGAGAAGGTGGTTTAGTCGAGGACTCCCCCGAGCTACACAAATTCCCTTTAGAGAACCCTCCGCTTGCGCTCTGTTACATAGACCCGAGAGAACCTCACTACACAGTATAAAAATGTATGGTGAGAGTGGGTCTCCTTGACGGATTCCCCTACTCGGTGTGACTTTTCCTCTAGGCGAGCCGTTGATGAGGAAAGAGTACGTAACAGTGAATATACATTGCATCAATAGAGCAATCCATTTCGGGTGAAAACCCAACCGGTGCAGCACACACTGGATAAACTCCCATTCTAACCTATCATAGGCTTTGCTCATGTCGGTTTTTACCGCCATAGAACATCTCTTTTCCGCGTCCGAAGTCTTGAGATAATGGAGGATGATATCTTGCATATTTCCATTATCTTATCCATTCATCCATGTGCATTTTGATCATATAGACTAGGATTTAGTCATGTTTAGGTTACATTTTGCATACATGAGTCTCTATCAGGTGTTGGAGTGCCATATGGAGTTCTTGGGGCTATTTGGATGCATTTGGAGCTCAAAGGAGGTGAAATATGTGATCATTGGACGAGCAGAGCAGGGGAGCGAGGTTCCGCAGCGACGTCATGAGGTCGCTCCAAAGCACCTCTCAGAGCGACCTAGCTGAAGCGACCCCGTGAAGTCGCTCGCCATACTCACCCCGTGAAGCGACTTGCCCAGAGCGACGTGCCGAGGTCGCTCGCATCTCACACCCCTCTCGGAGCGAACTCCTAAAGCGACGCCATGAAGTCGCTCGCGTTCTCGTCACTCCGAACAGTCTTAGATGACCCTGGAGCGACCTCTCAGAGCGACCTATCAAGGTCGCTCCCGATCCAGAGCGACCCGTTGGAGCGACACACCAAAGTCGCTCGGGACCTCTCGCCCGGAGACACCAAAAATCGGCCCTGGAGCGACCTTCCGGAGCGACACCTGCAAGTCGCTCCGCGTTATTTTGCTGCCGAAAATCATGACTTCTCAAGGACCTTTTTGCAATTTATTTTGGACGTTTTACATTTCTAAAACCTATGTTTTAAACATCTTTGGGAGCCACCAGGGCAGATTATCTTTTGATCTATTGAGAAATACACAAAAACTCTCTTGAGAAGTTCATCTCTTGGATTTTGATTGTTATGTTCTTGTGTTCTTGTTGATTTCTTATCTATTTCTCTACATGATTAATCTGAAATCCAATATGGGTTTAAGAGGAATCATGGAGATTAGTGAGTAATCACCTTTTGAATTCATGGGTTAGGGAGATTAAGGGTGATTAGGTTAGTTCTAGGATGTTATAGTGTAGATCATTCTTGTTCCTTGCTAGTAGAGTATTCCTAATGCATCTTCTGAGTTGGCCACTCAAAAGTTGATCAATAGGCATTTCCCACCCGAAAGGTGTTTGATGAAATGCCTGAGACAACTCTCCTAGGCTTTTAGTATACTTTGCCAAAGACATTTGTTGTTAAAGGTGCTAAGATAGCTAATAGACTTGTTAGTAATGATTGCTTTCATATTATTCAACCAAAGACATTTGATGTTTGAGATATGTTAGCAAATGAGCATTTATCTAGACATAGAGCTTGCTTAGAATTGTGTCTAGGCTTAAGGTCGATAGTTTGATTGATCATTTGTCATCCTTAGTTCGAAACTTGATCACCCAAGGTCTAATCCCTATGCCCATGAGTTCTCTTTTCCCTTAGTCAAGAAAGTATCATTTTGTTATTGCTTTCTAGTATTAGTAGTAGTTTAAAACCCATCTAAATCATTGGTTGCACTTAGATTAAGCGAGTACTTGCATTCTCAGTGCTTTGATATCCCTCAGAACTGGTTCGACAATCTTTTATACTACAAAATTTGTCTTAGGAGCCTTGAAAACTCTTAACATCAAATTGGCGCCGTTGCCAACTTCTGAGTAGATTTGAACATTGAGATTTAGTCACTTACTTGACTAAGTCATTTTTATTTTCTTTTGTTACTGATTCTTCTTCTTCACCTAACTTTAACTTTCAGGTGTATGAACTTGAGGAGCAGGGGTCCAACAAACCTAGTTCCAATAGTAGCAGACATCAGAGCTTTAGAGAGGGAGTGTGTTCGAGCTAGAAGAGAAGAAGAACAACAAGCTCACTTGCAGCGATTGGATATTGATATGGCAGATCCACCGCAAGGGGCAGAACACCAACCGCGGGCAGCTCGACCCATTGGTACTTATGACCGGCCCAACATTCATGGTCACAGACTGGGAATCCAAGCACCGGCTGTGGCAGCCAACAACTTTGAGGTCAAGTCAGGACTCCTCAACGTGATCGAGAACAACAAGTATCATGACTTAGCTCTAGAGGACCCATTTGACCACTTGGACAAGTTCGACAGCTACTGTGGGTTGTCAAAAACCAATGGTGTGTCCGAAGATGCCTTAAAGCTCAAGCTATTCCCTTTCTCTTTGGGGGATAAGGCACGTCAGTGGGAGAAGTCTCTACCCAGTGACTCTATCACCACTTGGGATGATTGCAAGAGAGCATTCTTGGAGAAGTTCTTCTCATCCTCAAGAACTGCTAAGCTGAGAAATGAGATCTCCAGTTTTCAACAGAAGAACTTGGAAGGCTTCAGTGAAGCCTGGGAGCGATTCAAGGGCTACCAAGCTCAATGCCCACACCATGGTTTCTCTAAGGAGAGCTTCCTGAGCACATTCTACCGTGGTGCTCTTCCTAAGTACAGGGCCAGACTGGATACAGCTAGCAATGGGTTCTTCTTGGGGAGAACTGAGGAAGATGCAGAGGAGCTGGTTGACAACATGGTAAAGAGTGATGCAATCTACAGTGGAGACCACGACAAAGGCAGTCGAACAGATGATAAGCAGACGAGGAAAGAGTTGAAAGCTCTACAGGATAAGATAGACATCCTCCTTGCTGATAAAGCCACACAAGAGCAGCTGCACTTTGTTGGTAACCCAAGCCAAGAGACACCACCTGTTGTCCATGAGGTTGAGGGTTTGGAAGGTCAGGAAGAGCTGTGTTTCATCAACAATAATGGTAGCTGGTACAAAAAAGAGCCCAACTTTCAGTACAACAACTACCAACAGAAATCCTATCCCAACAACCAACAGAGTGGTTATCCGCCTCGAAACAACCAGCAAGGCAGCTATCAACCTCAGCAAAACCCCTCATCTGGTTCCTCTGCTCCTCAAGAGAGCAGCACTGGCACCCTGCTGAAACAAATCTTGGAGTCTCAGACTAGAAGTGAGAAGCATGTTGGTTATGAGTTGAAGAACCTTCATTCCAAGATTGATGGGAGCTACAATGAGCTCAACAACAAGTTCTCACATCTTGCTTCTACAGTCAAGAATTTAGAGAATCAGTTTGCTTCCATGAACACTCACCAGACTCGCCAGCAAGGATCCCTACCTGGAAAATCTGACCAAAACCCCAAGGAGGCCAAAGCTATCACCCTCAGGAGTGGTAAGCAGTTACCTCCTACAACCCTCACCAAAGATGCTGAGAAAGTAGGTGAGGAGGTGGCCATCAACTTAGATGATGAAGTGGTGATTGTTGATGAGAAAATCAATGATGAAATCTTGGAGAAGATTGTGGAAGCCAAGGGTAAAGGAAAGGTTGGGGAAGAGAAGAAAACAGTGAAAGGTGGTGAAGTTCTTGCTCCAGCAAGTGAGAATTCTTTTGTTCCTCCTCCCTATGAACCCAAACTACCATTCCCTGGTAGATTCAAGAGGCAGCTGCTAGAGAAGTACAAAGCTTTGTTTGAAAAGCAAATGAGTGAAGCTCAGGTTGCAATGCCCATCATCGATGCTTTCATGTTGATTCCTCAATACAACAAGTTCCTAAAAGATGTTGTAGCTGCAAAGAAAAAGGAAATGGAAAGCATGATGATTCTTACCCATGAGTGCAGTGCCATCATCCAAAGGCTTGATGTTCCAGAGAAGTTAGAGGATCCAGGATGCTTCACACTACCTTGTGCTCTTGGACCTATGATATTTGAGAAATGTCTCTGCGATTTGGGAGCTAGTGTCAGCGTGATGCCTTTGTCTGTTGCAAAGAAGCTTGGATTCACTCAGTACAAGAAGTGTAAACTCTCTCTGGTGTTAGTTGATCGTTCAGTGAAGTACCCTGTGGGCATCTTAGAGGACCTACCTGTGAAGATTGGAAAATATGAGATACCTACAGATTTTGTGGTGCTTGAGATGGGTGAGAAGGCTCAGGACCCATTGATTTTTGGAAGGCCATTCTTAGCTACAGCAGGAGCAATTGTTAAGGTGAAAGAGGACACGATTGATCTCCATTTGGGTAAAGGGCATGTTCTCCACTTTGACATCAAGGAGAAAATGAAGAAACCAATTGTGTTCGGGCAAGCCTTCTACATTGAAGAGATGGGCACTCTTACTGATGAGCACCTTGAAGAGTTACCACCTGAGGACGACGAGGAGGGAGCATCTCCCTCTACTCATTCTCCATAGAAGGTAACCCACTACTTTCCCTTGTATATACCATTTTGCATATTAGTTTTCTCTTTTTGGGTATCTCTCTCTCCTTGACAACACAGAGACTGTGTCATTTAAGTTTGGGGGAGGTACCAAGTATTTGATCACGTTTGCTTTGATGATTTTGTGTCTCATGCATTGCATTATACATATATATTTGCATAAAAAAAAATTCATTTAGTTTGCATCATTGGCATTTCTAGGAGAGTCTAGAGCATATAGGTTGCATTGGGAGCAATGATTTTAAATGCCTTGTAAAGAACACTACGTTGCACCTGAGTAGCTTTTGCACCTCTCAAAAACACTTGTATGCTTCGAGCCTTGAAGACTCTTCCTGAAACTTGTTGATTGCTGAAACTCAGTCTTTGAAGCCAACTACAACCTTATTTGAACTGAACGAACTTAATGCTTCTTGCTCATGGTCCCTTGTGTACTGAGTCATGGCTATACACACTTGAGTTGTCACATCCTTTATGCCAATCTTATTTTGACAAACTCTAGTGGTAGACCACTCCCAAAACCTTTCCCTTCTTTTAAGCTTTCATTGTTTGATGAGTGAGGCCTTCTTCGGAAAGTCTTACATGTGCATAATGTTGAGAGTATCGGGAACGACAATGCTTGATCTTCATTCTTGCTAGATTGGGCACTTTATTGTCTAGCTATAGGTGGGGGTGAGAGTTGTGATTATGATTTGGGAGCAATGAAAAAGGAAAAGAAATGACTCTTTGTGTTTAAGTGAATTGTCTTATTGGGATAGGTAGAAAAACTTCTAGCTCAAGTTATGAAAAGTCTTGGCCCCCATCTAAAAAAAAAAAAAAAAAAAAAAAAAAAAAAAAAAAAAAAAAAAAAAAAAAAAGAGGCTAGCAAAGTTGTTAGGAGCTAAGAAATGTTTTGAGGTTGTGAAAAATCCCTTGTAGATTTCAAAGAGAAAGAGTTGATGTTCTTAGGATCTTTTGGTGAGAGGTGTGAGTTGGTTTTGACATTGGGAAATGATTGTGTGATTTGTATGTTTGGGAAAAGGGTAGAACAATGGAGATTGAGCATTGTATGCATGAGTTGATCCCTTTCTTAGATATATTATGTGCAATGTCAAGGCTACTTGTTTCGAGAGTAAACCACCTTAAAGATTTTATGTTTCGAACCTCTTGAATCACTTGAATAAAAGCCTTCCCTCACCCAACCAAATGACTTGGACCAACTGACCATTTGCAAGAATTCACCTGATGTTTTGTGCTTAATGAATGTGAGAGTTGGTTGATTTAAATGTGTGGATGCTTGATGATAAGTGTAAGGGCAAAAAGAGTTGAGATAGACCTAGAGAAGCTAGAGTGTAATAAGAGAGTGCGCTCATGCTGGATTAGATTTTGAATCGAGTACTAGTTGTGTTTCTTTTGGCTATGAGCTCCCACCTTCAAACCTCTCTCCCTATGAGTTCTAGAAAGTTCACTTGTGGACAAGTAAAAGAACAAGTTTGGGGGAGTTGATATCTTGCATATTTCCATTATCTTATCCATTCATCCATGTGCATTTTGATCATATAGACTAGGATTTAGTCATGTTTAGGTTGCATTTTGCATACATGAGTCTCTATCAGGTGTTGGAGTGCCACATGGAGTTCTTGGGGCTATTTGGATGCATTTGGAGCTCAAAGGAGGTGAAATATGTGATCATTGGACGAGCAGAGCAGGGGAGCGAGGTTCCGCAGCGACGTCATGAGGTCGCTCCAAAGCACCTCTCAGAGCGACCTAGCTGGAGCGACCCCGTGAAGTCGCTCGCCATACTCACCCCGTGAAGCGACTTGCCCAGAGCGACGCGCCGAGGTCGCTCGCATCTCACACCCCTCTCGGAGCGACCTCCTAAAGCGACGCCATGAAGTCGCTCGCGTTCTCGTCACTCCGAACAGTCTTAGATGACCCTGGAGCGACCTCTCAGAGCGACCTATCAAGGTCGCTCCCGATCCAGAGCGACCCGTTGGAGCGACACACCAAAGTCGCTCGGGACCTCTCGCCCGGAGACACCAAAAATCGGCCCTGGAGCGACCTTCCGGAGCGACACCTGCAAGTCGCTCCGCGTTATTTTGCTGCCGAAAATCATGACTTCTCAAGGACCTTTTTGCAATTTATTTTGGACGTTTTACATTTCTAAAACCTATGTTTTAAACATCTTTGGTAGCCACCAGGGCAGATTATCTTTGATCTATTGAGAAATACACAAAAACTCTCTTGAGAAGTTCATCTCTTGGATTTTGATTGTTATGTTCTTGTGTTCTTGTTGATTTCTTATCTATTTCTCTACATGATTAATCTGAAATCCAATATGGGTTTAAGAGGAATCATGGAGATTAGTGAGTAATCACCTTTTGAATTCATGGGTTAGGGAGATTAAGGGTGATTAGGTTAGTTCTAGGATGTTTTAGTGTAGATCATTCTTGTTCCTTGCTAGTAGAGTATTCCTAATGCATCTTCTGAGTTGGCCACTCAAAAGTTGATCAATAGGCATTTCCCACCCGAAAGGTGTTTGATGAAATGCCTGAGACAACTCTCCTAGGCTTTTAGTATACTTTGCCAAAGACATTTGTTGTTAAAGGTGCTAAGATAGCTAATAGACTTGTTAGTAATGATTGCTTTCATATTATTCAACCAAAGACATTTGATGTTTGAGATATGTTAGCAAATGAGCATTCATCTAGACATAGAGCTTGCTTAGAATTGTGTCTAGGCTTAAGGTTGATAGTTTGATTGATCATTTGCCATCCTTAGTTCGATACTTGATCACCCAAGGTCTAATCCCTATGCCCATGAGTTCTCTTTTCCCTTAGTCAAGAAAGTATCATTTTGTTATTGCTTTCTAGTTTTAGTATAGTTTAAAACCCATCTAAATCATTGGTTGCACTTAGATTAAGTGAGTACTTGCATTCTCAGTGCTTTGATATCCCTCAGAACTGGTTCGACAATCACTATACTACAACATTTGTCTTAGGAGCCTTGAAAACTCCTAACATCAAATGGCGCCGTTGCAAACTTTGGTAGATTTGAACATTGAGATTTAGTACTTACTTGATACTAAGTCCTTTTATTCTTTTGTATGTTCTTCTTCTTCACCTACCTTTAACTTTAAGTGTATGAACTGAGGAGCAGGGCAACAAAACTTAGTTCCAATATTAGCAGACATCAGAGCTTTAGAGAGGGATTGTGTTCGAGCTTAAGAAGAGGAATAGAAGAGAAGAAGACAACAATCCAATTGCAATCGATTGGATGCTATTGGCCAGATCCACGCAGGGGCGAACACCAACCGCGGGCAGCTCGAGCTTTCCTCCCATTGGTTACTATGACCGGCCCAACATTCATGGTCACGACTGGATGAATCGAGCACGGCTGTGGCAGCCAAAACTTTGAGGTCAAGTCAGGACTTCCTCAACGTGATCGAGAACAACAAGTATCATGGCTTAGCTCTAGAGGACCCATTTGACCACTTGGAAAGTTCGACAGCTCTGTGGTTTGTCAAAAACCAATGGTGTTCCGGAGATGCCTAAAGCTCAAGCTATTCCCTTTCTCTTTGGGGGATAAGGCACGTCAGTGGGAGAAGTCTCTACCCAGTGACTCTATCACCACTTGGGATGATTGCAAGAGAGCATTCTTGGAGAAGTTCTTCTCATCCTCAAGAACTGCTAAGCTGAGAAATGAGATCTCCAGTTTTCAACAGAAGAACTTGGAAGGCTTCAGTGAAGCCTGGGAGCGATTCAAGGGCTACCAAGCTCAATGCCCACACCATGGTTTCTCTAAGGAGAGCTTCCTGAGCACATTCTACCGTGGTGCTCTTCCTAAGTACAGGGCCAGACTGGATACAGCTAGCAATGAGTTCTTCTTGGGGAGAACTGAGGAAGGCAGAGGATGCAGAGGAGCTGTTGACAAATGGTAAAGAGTGATGCAATCTACAGTGGAGACCACGACAAAGGCAGTCGAACAGATGATAAGCAGACGAGGAAAGAGTTGAAAGCTCTACAGGATAAGATAGACATCCTCCTTGCTGATAAAGCCACACAAGAGCAGCTGCACTTTGTTGGTAACCCAAGCCAAGAGACACCACCTGTTGTCCATGAGGTTGAGGGTTTGGAAGGTCAGGAAGAGCTGTGTTTCATCAACCAAATGGTAGCTGGTACAAAAAAGAGCCCAACTTTCAGTACAACAACTACCAACAGAAATCCTATCCCAACAACCAACAGAGTGGTTATCCGCCTCGAAACAACCAGCAAGGCAGCTATCAACCTCAGCAAAACCCCTCATCTGGTTCCTCTGCTCCTCAAGAGAGCAGCACTGGCACCCTGCTGAAACAAATCTTGGAGTCTCAGACTAGAAGTGAGAAGCATGTTGGTTATGAGTTGAAGAACCTTCATTCCAAGATTGATGGGAGCTACAATGAGCTCAACAACAAGTTCTCACATCTTGCTTCTACAGTCAAGAATTTAGAGAATCAGTTTGCTTCCATGAACACTCACCAGACTCGCCAGCAAGGATCCCTACCTGGAAAATCTGACCAAAACCCCAAGGAGGCCAAAGCTATCACCCTCAGGAGTGGTAAGCAGTTACCTCCTACAACCCTCACCAAAGATGCTGAGAAAGTAGGTGAGGAGGTGGCCATCAACTTAGATGATGAAGTGGTGATTGTTGATGAGAAAATCAATGATGAAATCTTGGAGAAGATTGTGGAAGCCAAGGGTAAAGGAAAGGTTGGGGAAGAGAAGAAAACAGTGAAAGATGGTGAAGTTCTTGCTCCAGCAAGTGAGAATTCTTTTGTTCCTCCTCCCTATGAACCCAAACTACCATTCCCTGGTAGATTCAAGAGGCAGCTGCTAGAGAAGTACAAAGCTTTGTTTGAAAAGCAAATGAGTGAAGCTCAGGTTGCAATGCTCATCATCGATGCTTTCATGTTGATTCCTCAATACAACAAGTTCCTAAAAGATGTTGTAGCTGCAAAGAAAAAGGAAATGGAAAGCATGATGATTCTTACCCATGAGTGCAGTGCCATCATCCAAAGGCTTGATGTTCCAGAGAAGTTAGAGGATCCAGGATGCTTCACACTACCTTGTGCTCTTGGACCTATGATATTTGAGAAATGTCTCTGCGATTTGGGAGCTAGTGTCAGCGTGATGTCTTTGTCTGTTGCAAAGAAGCTTGGATTCACTCAGTACAAGAAGTGTAAACTCTCTCTGGTGTTAGCTGATCGTTCAGTGAAGTACCCTGTGGGCATCTTAGAGGACCTACCTGTGAAGATTGGAAAATATGAGATACCTACAGATTTTGTGGTGCTTGAGATGGGTGAGGAGGCTCAGGACCCATTGATTCTTGGA